>NW_009699643.1:0-56969 GCF_000703405.1 Apaloderma vittatum
CTTGGTGTCATCTGCGAACTTACTAAGGGTAAATTCAATCCCCCCATCCAGGTCATCAATAAAGATGTTGAACAGGACGGGGCCCAGTACTGATCCCTGGGGGACACCACTGGTCACTGGATGCCAACTGGATGCAGCATCATTCACCACCACTCTCTGGGTCCAGTCATCCAGCCAGTTTCTTACCCAGCAAAGGGTGCACCTGTCCAAGCCGTGGACTGCGAGCTTTTCCTGGAAGATGCTGTTGGAGACTGCGTCATTCTTTCTCATTTAGTCCTTTGTTTCCAGTTTTTGCCTTTTATCTCAATCCATCTTTTTCCTCTTTTTTTCCCCCTTTTATCTCGGTCCATCTTTTCCTCTCTTTGCTGATACTCTAATTACTTTTCCACTTGTTATTTCTAACCTCTCTTCCTATGTTACAGATTTCTATTTGGTATTTCTCTTTGGTGTGCCAAGTTTATTCTATACCTTGCCTCCAGTTCTGTTAGCCCTGCTTTGCCACAGTTCCTTTCCAGGGAAGTTGGAAATATGTCAGTTTACTGCTTTCAGATGCATGTGCTTTATATTAATTTATTAATATTCCATTTTTCTAATCCTTTACTATTGCTCTTTCAGTTTTTCTTCTACCCTGCAATCAGTGAAATTCCAAGGTAGAGATGAGCTATCAATAAGAATAATATCCTGATGTTATCATCTTCTGTCTGATTTGATTATATGTGTACTTAATTTAAAAGGGGCAGATGGAAACGCTGAGATATTTACAGATTAGCAGAATGCAGTACTCTGTTCTGCACAGCGGTATAGACTGTGTACTGGAATTATAGCATGGACAGAGTTTGAATGATGCAAGGAAGCAAATAGTACAATTAGTCTGGCATCATTACAAAGAAGCTGGAGAAATAAAAAAGGAAAACCAACTAAAGCAAAGAGGTGTACAGAGTTTGCTTTTCTAAAGACAATGTCACATTCCCTGAAACATTTTTTTATTCAAGGTCTGTGCTGGATTATCTAAGTGAAATTAGGTTTTATTTGAGTCTAGTTCAGATTAGATCACTTTCTGATACCAATAATAAAAGGTTGGATTTTTTAAATTTGTTAGTTTGTGTTTTCTTTTTTTGGAGGGGTTTAAAGTTCTAAAATATACAGAGTATCAGAGCAGAAATAACAGTGATCTCTGATACTTAATAGAGTGTTGATCACAGAATCACAGAAGCACAGAATCACAGAATGTTAGGGACTGGAAGGGACCTCGAAAGATCATCTAGTCCGATCCCCTTGCCGGAGCAGGAACACCTAGATGATGTTACACAAGAAGGCATCCAAGTGGGTTTTGAATGTCTCCAGAGAAGGAGACTCCACCACCGTCCTGGGCAGCCTGTTCCAGTGTTCTGTTACCCTTACTGAGAAGAAGTTTCTTCTCGGATTTAGGTGGAACCTCTTGTGTCCCAGTTTAAACCCGTTACCCCTCGTCCTACCATTAGTTGTCACCGAGAAGAGCCTTGCTCCATCCTCATGACACTCATCCCTCACATATTTATAAGCATTAACTAGGTCACCCCTCAGTCTCCTCCTCTCCAAACTCCCTCAGCCTTTCCTCATAAGGGAGATGCTCCACTCCCTTAATCATCTTGGTTGCTCTACGCTAGACTCTCTCCAGCAGTTCCTTATCCTTCTTAAACTGAGGGGCCCAGAACTGGACACAATATTCCAGATGTGGTCTCACCAGTGCAGAGTAGAGAGGAAGGAGAACCTCTCGTGACTTACTAACCACCCCCCTTCTAATACACCCCAGAATGCCATTGGCCTTCCTGGCCACAAGTGCACAGTGCTGGCTCATGGTCATCCTGCTGTCCACCAGGATCCCCAGGTCACTTTCCCCTCCACTGCTCTCTAATAAGTCATTCCCCAATCTATACTGGAACCTGGGGTTGTTCCTACCCAGATGCAAGACCCTACACTTTCCCTTGTTACATTTCATTAAATTTTTCCCCACCCAACTCTCAAGCCTGTCCAGGTCTCGCTGGATGGCAGCACAGAAGATCTAATGTTGAGAGATCAAATTCCAAATATATTCAACAGTATGCTTTAGCTGTACTTCATTGCTAATGATTGGATAATTACAGTGGAGATCAGAATGAAAGTCAGAGAAAAAGAAAGACTTGTAACGATAAGGTCTTTAGTGAAAAAAAAAAAGAAATAATGAAGAGTGCATTTCGATATCTTGGCAGGATTGTTGTTATTTTGCCGATTTGTTTTTCCTGAGATAGAAGACATCTATTTGTTGTTTGAGTTCATTTATTTTATCAGCAGCTTCCTAGAGTACAGAAAATACATTTTTTTTTTTAATCTGAAGTATAGTGTACTTTAACGAATGGCTTTTAGAGAAGATGGTGAAAGTTCATCACTAAAATATTAGTGAGGACAAATAACAGACATGGCAGAGACAAAAGTTGCAACACTAGAATAAAACTTTCTTCTATCTATTAAAGTGTATAAGCTGAAGATTTTCTGAAAAACTTCCTTATCATAGCTTCATTGTTAATTATAAAGCAAGCATTGTTTCGATCTTCCATCCAACTCTTGTTAGCAGAGAATAAAAACACAGGTACACTCTTCTATCTCTGTAGACAAAATGATGCCTGACATCAGAGCCTAAATGCCAGAAGGACTATACTTCATTTTTTATCTTAATAAAAATTACAAGGGTTTCTTCATATCACCTTGTATGGGGCAATGCTGGCAACTCACCAGTGACAACTCACCAGTGTTTTAGCTGTCATTGAACAGTTCTTAGACCATACCAAGGCCTTTTCTGCTCCTCACACTGCCTCACCAGCAAATGGGCAGAAGATGCAGAAGTTGGGAGGGGACACAGCCAAGACAGCTGACCGTAAGTGACCAAAGGGATATCCCAGACCATATGACATCATGCTCAGCAGTAAAAGCTCGAGAAAGGAGGAGGGAGGAACCTTAGGAGCTGTGGCATTTGTCTTTTCAAGTCACTGTTACATGGTTTGAAGCCCTGCTTTCCTGGAGATGGCTGAACACCTTCCTGTCCGTGAGAAGAGTGAATGAATTCCTTATTTTTCTTTGCTTGCACACAAAGCTTTGCTTTATCTATTAAACTGTCTTTAACTTGACCCATGAATTTTCTCACTTTAGCCCTCCTGATTCTCTCCCCCATTCCTTCAGGGTGGAATGAACAAACAGCTGTGTGGTGCTGAGCTGCACATCTGGTGAAATCACGAATACTTTGATCACAATGCACTTCAACTTAAAAATGTAGTTCCTTTACTGAGTGCAAGAGTTTGAGAAAAAAAATACATGATCTTTTCACAATTTAATTATAGGAACCTCTTTTAATTGTGGTAAATTATTCTAATTACAACAAATATTCAAGAGACAAAGGCAGATAAGCAACAAAGCAGAAAAGGAAAAAGGGAAAGGAAAAAAATGTTGAAATATCTCACAAGAGATTTCAGTCACCTCTCTCTGTTGCCTTTGTTTTTCACTCCTTCCATTATCTTTGGTCACTTGTCTAGATCATGGTTCTTAGAGGTGTTCAGAGAACTGGCAGGTCCATTAGTTCCTTGAGTTCATTGATTCTCATTCTTTTTTTAAGGCCACTGTCAGGAAGGTATAAAAGATGGTAAAGCTCTTCGGCTCCTGAAGTGCTGGGTTAATACATTCTTTTAGAAGATGTCCAATTAGATCCTTTAAATCTACGGCTACAATACAATATAAGAAAGGTTTTAAGCCTTGAGCTGGCTATTTTATTTCTTCCTCTCTGAGTGGTAAACAAAAATAACTCTGAGAGAAGAACTGAGAAAAGTACAGGCATACTGTGACGAGTAGGACCACTGAAAACTCTCTTTGCAGAGTCTAATAGGCCTGAGTGAGATTATTTGCATTTTTCTTCATTAGGGATAGCAATAAATGTCACTTCCACGTATTAATTTGCAATGAGTTATAATCCTTGAAACCTCTATCCCATTGGTTAGATTTGAGAAATAAATTTGAGAGTTAGTAAAAAAACAATAACTACAGGATATGAATATGCAATGAAGCAATATGAGCACATACAAAATTCAGAAAGCTAGTCTAAAGATGACAGTATTTTAAAGTTCACAGAAAGTATTTCAGACCTGACCAGCTATTTATTATGGGATACTTTCATATTTGTTTCTGTACTCTATTATAACCAGGTCAAGAGTGTGCTGTCCTTCCAGTATCATCCAGCTCAGATGTGCAGTGTGGCAGTTCACTCCAGTTCTGGAGACCAACAGTTTGTTCTCTCTAAAATGGAGAAAGGGATAGGGAGAAGGGAAAGGGAAGCTCCTGCCACTAGGATAATTTTTGCCACAAATATCCTGGCTTTATGGAGAGGGACAAGTAGCCTCCAGGAGGCACGTGCTTAGGAGTAAGAACTTGATCAGATACGACTGAACAGCCCCAGGCACAGTCCTGTGACCCTTTGTCAAAGACAATTTTTTTTTTTCCTTTCATGATCACTATGTCAGTAAACTTATGGAAAAATGTTTCTGTTTTTTTTTCTTCTTTGTACAGTGTGCTTAGCAAGATCTTGTCACTAATCTATTCCTGATTCTTAAGCATGGGATCCTTCAGTCACATCCCAAAGTAATTTGTTACACTTTTGATTCATAGTATTTGATGCTTTTGAGTTTGTGCACAAAATAAACAACTGTAAAAATATTACAGAAAGGACAGTTTTATGGATTAGGACTGTAATGATATAATATTGCTGCATGGTCTGTCATTTAAAACTGAAGTTACAAATGGTTTAGTTACAGTGAAGTTTGTATTCAAGTGCTCAAAGATATTTATCCTAAAATAAAAAGCTAATATAATAATTTGTTAAATGAGCACATGATCTGCTCCAGCACACTAGGAGATCGATATTAAAAAGCCCTTGATAAGTTTATGTAAAGTCTAGTCACACCCTACACCAAGACATGTTGATAGAGAAGTTCATTTAGTTGGACAACTACCGGGATTCAAAATCTAACTGTTAAAAATGTTGTATAATATATGGTAAGTTAATAGTGATTATATGGTGAGTTAACAGACTGTGGACAAATTGATTACCTGGAAATAAAACACTTCTGAATCTGTAAGACTACCCTATTTTCTGTCTGAAAACAAACAGTGCTTTGATGTGCAGCAAAGCATTTACTCATTAGCTAAGTGTATACATTGCAAACTGTAATTAGCAACATTCATGCTTTGTTTTAATTGCTTCAAACACTGGATCAAACTGCAAAGAAATCTATCTGAATATTTGTAACGATTTATTTTTCCTGTCCTAAGTTTTGGGTTGGAAAATAGCATCTCAGTGAAGAAAATGAAGTTTGGAAAAAAAAGAAGGGCAACTTTCTGTGTGTATTCAGCCTGAGACAATACAGCAGAAGATATGATAGCGATGGGTTTTTTTCACAGGATGTTATGCAAATGGTTTCCACAAAATGAAGTATTATTCAGCATGCCAAGGATATGACTGAATTTTTATTTAAAACAAATCCTAATTACTGAGCTTTGTTTTCCTTTGGTAATATATATATGTTTGTGTGACTCACAACTGCAGTAACTGTTTGGGGAGAGCTCAAGTGTTGCATGTGTATATGTGTTATGTGTGTGTGTGTGTGCATATGTGTTTGTGTTTATGTGTACGCGTACACGTTAGAAAAAAGCCTCACTGGTGCTGAAATAAGACACTAAATGCAGATTCACAATTCAAATAAAAAACAGCTATTATCATATCTAACCCTTTTTATAATGGCCATCAATTCCCTGGACAAACTGAGTATGACTAAAGAGAGTCAGAAGACTGCAATATAATTAGATGAAATTTACATAAGAGCATCCCTCCTCTCATTTAAGCTGCATGAGAGTTAAAGAATAAGGAGGGAGATGAAAGCTCCAGGATTTTTCCTCAGAAGGCTTGTAGATATTAATTTTTTCCAGACCTATGCCTTTAAAATAAGGTGACTGGATAAAATCCCCTGACTAATACAAATTCACCCTGTCTACTTGGGAGGGAGAAGCATCAGAGTCATGTCATATTTATTGTGCATTAAATGAAAAATTTCATGTCTTATTTCCGGGTAATCAAAATAGCTTTAACCTGAGTGTAGCTTTGCTTCATTTATACTCTATCACTTTTATTCAAAGCAGTTCTTCTTCATCTTCTTTCTGTAGTAGGATTACAAGAAAATGTAATTTATGCAGGACTGTAACATTTACCAAAGTTTTTAGATCGATCGATAAATTTAGCTTTCATGATGCAATCTAAAGGGGATTTGCTATGTTGTATACATGAAAAATGCCTTGTTTAGTAATCATTCTGATATTATGTTGTTCTAAATGCAAAGCTTGATGTAACAGTGCTATTAAAATACATTCCAAAGAATATCCCAGGGGTCTCTCTTATCATTTTGACTCAACCACGGGCATAAATTTCCAGCTGTAGAAAAATACTCTAAGTAGTTGTTGTCATGAAGCAGCTGAATGGTTCTCAAGAGTCCTTCCAAGGTTTATAAAGACATAGTTTCAGAATCAACTTTTTCTAGCAAGCTGTTTATTGTATGAATTCAGACACATAATTCTACCTATAATTTAGTGAAGCTGTACTCACAAGTCCCAGACCCTAGAGTATTTCAGCATATGACTTCATGAATCAGGATGGAATCCTGAAAACACTAGAAATAGAACTGAATGAAAGCACTCTCTTGGAAATTTTATTGTAATTCAAGTCGTACTCAACCTCATTAAATATCCCAAAGGAAAACTCCTTTTATGTACAAAACTGGGCTTAATCTAGCAAGACCCACATCCTTATGAGGTCAAGCAAGAGCTCAACTGGCATGTATTTGGAATGCAAGTTCTGTCTTAGTAATTTTACACAGTTGAAACTGCCAAGAATTTATAACCATCTTGCTGCATTTTGTCCATGAGATGACACAAATAAGAAAACTATTGTCAAGCTGGCAGTGCTTCTCAGCAGTCAGAAACATCAAATATCCATGAATTTTCACACACTTTTTTGACAGCTGGTGATCAGCAAACCTGATACCAATTTATTTCTCCAAATATCGTAGTGATACTCTGGACCAAAAGGCTTAGTGTTTCCCTGCAAATGAGGACTATTCGTCTCTGGAATTTTTTAGAGACCAGAGAAGAAACAGATTTGCAGCTCTCCCTAGAAAAGGGACATCTGGGCCAAATCTGCATCATCTTGTTAAAGAGTAGATACACTGATTTCATCACATCCACTATTCTATAAACGTATAGTTCAAGGGATACGTGAGACATTAAAAGTGACAGTTTATTAGCACTTCCCCCCTTTAAAAAAAATTTAATTGTTTTAAAATTATTATAATACTGTTATTATTATATTCCTGTTACAACCTTTCATTTATATAATTTCTTTCTCCCCCACCCTGTAATCCTTCCTAGGTGTGCGTATGTTACCTTCCTTCAATCCTCTCATTCACTCCCAATATCCTTTTCCTCCCAGTTATTCCTCTAGCATGAATTATTTCCTTTTTCTTTAATACTCACAGTCTGACACGCAGTGCTTAGCAGTCACAGTCAAGTTTGTACAGAAAGACTCTGGTTAGATGATGTGGTAGTCTGATGAAAGTCGTGCATGTTGGATGGAACGGGGGTTGTTTAACCTGGAAAAGAGGAGGCTGAGGAAAGACCTTATTGCTCTCTACAACTACCTGAAAGGAAGTTGTAGTAAGATGAGGATCAGTCTCTTCAACCAAGTAAGAAGCAATAGAACAAGAGGAAATCAGCTCAAGTTGTGCCCTGGGAGGTTTAGATTGGATATCAAGAAAAACATCTTCATGGAAAGGGTTGTTAAGCACTAGTAGGTTCCCAGGGAAGTGGTTGAGTCACCATCCCTGGAGGTAATCAAAAGATGTGTAGATAAAGTTCTTAGGGACATGGTTTAGTGGTGGCATTGCTAGGTTAATGATTGGACTTAAAAGACTTAAAGGTCTTTTCCAACCTGAACAATTGTATGATTGCATGTTCAGTTGGTTATGTACATGAATGCATACTATATATTACAGGGAAAAATGACTCAATTCACATACTCATATCAAATGAGGATTAAAGCCATTTGATTTGTTAATGACATAATTACGTGAGACTCAGAACTATACAATCAGGATCAACAAAAAATCCCCAGAGAAATTGTAGTACTAGACAAAAAAATTTCTGAACACCCTTCCATAGTTAATCCACAAAAGTAATAACTCACCCCAGCTCACATTCACCCAGTCACTCACTCCTCACTCTCCCCCTTCACTCCCTGGCTGTGTGGGTGCCCCCTCACACCCCCTGGGTAGATGCAGGCAGTTCAGCTCCAGGGACACTCTTGCCATCCTCTGCCTCCACGGTGAGGCAGTCAGGAGACAGCCTTTTCCCCAGAAGTCCTTTGGTAATCCCTTGGTAACTGCTTAATCCAACTGATAGTCATCTTCTTCTTCAACACGGTCAGTTTAGGGCAGATGCCCCACCAGGTAGTCTGCAGTATCTGATTCACCCATAGCGTCTGCACCCATATTCTTAACAGATGTTGCACAAGCTGTCTGCCAAGGGTGAGCTGTGCAACCACCCCCGCAGGATGTTATACAGGCCACATTTCATATAAGGCTTGTCTTGAAGTGTGACTTCTAAATCTTTGAGCACAATCTCTAGTGACAGTTTTCTCACTGCCTGCAGGCTTTGCTGAACTCTTGCATATAAAACTGGCTTCTCACTGCTACCTCCCTATCTCTCCTGCTCCAGAGCGGCTGGAGATCAGATACAGAGTAGTCTTCAAGCACAAGGTATTAGTTAGAGCAGATTTGTCTGTTTTGAGTTACATCCCTTTGTGCCTCACTTTTTCCTTCTGCTGCCTATGAGCAGAAACAAATCTGGAGAAAAATACAGATTAACACCTGGAAAGCTCTGCAAGGAAAGCTGAGATAGAATTCAGAGTCAGGCTCAAGAAATAAGCACTGTATGGGTCATTTGGTGTGGATAAGGATGATAAGGTCCACAGGATAGTTGACCACTTCAAGACTGAGCCTAAATATCACACATAATAACAGAAAGATAGAGGTAAGATCTGTCTCAATACCATTTAGATAAAGGAAATTCACAATGATAATAATGCTTTAAACTGATCACAAATCAAACAACTGGGAATTATTTTTAAAAAATCTCTGAAAATGTTAAAAAGGAACACTCTGAGAAAGGAAAAAAAAAAGACCGTTGAAATGGAAAGAAAATTTGCAATATTTCTTAAAGAGATTTAGAAGTCATAACTATCTGCATACTTTTAATTGAAGACACCTGTAATTGTCATTAAAAATAGACAGTAGAAATTGTGTGATCCAATAATCATTAAAATAACCGGCTGCAATTTATGAACTTCATTTCTTAATATATACAAATATTTTCTAAAATCACACTTTATAAAACAAAATCATAATTGCAATGACTCTACTGTGTGTGAATTATGAAGTATTATTTCATACTCCATTGCACCAGTGACAATTTGTCTTTAAAAACATGCCAGATATGAAGTAATATGTCATTATTCATGTCCCACAGTTTCTTATTGTTTGTCCCATAGTGTCTTATTTTTTATCTCACAGTGTCTTTTGGTTAACATTTTCCTCCATTCTCAGTATTTTACAGGTCACTCAAAATACAAAAGAACAATGCAATGTGAACACTCAGAGTTCTTGTTTGAAGAATATTTTTGGACTCTCATCTTGCAAAATGCTTTTTTTCCCCTTAATTAAACTCAGAAAATCTAAAAATCGAAAGTTTACAAACCCTTTTATGGTTTGTCCACTAACTGCTTTTATTGTACAAGACCATTTTTACCATGATTTTTTTAATGACAGTGTTCTGGCTTGTGAAAGCATAGAGTGTTTGTAAGGCTTTTTATCAGAATGCACAGGTGACAGAAGTAACTTCATTCTGAAAGCCTACTCTGGGAAAACACCAAACTCTCAGCACTGACAAGTGTCAGAAAGATTTTTCATATAAGGGCTAAGAAAATGTGTTACATGCAAACTGATTTAGAATTGGTAAATCTAACTGAAGTTTTGGAAGTTATCAATGCTCTTTTAACATGATTCCAAAGAAATTTGGAGCTAAGCAGGTCATTATGTTATCTTTTGCAATTGAATGTAACTTTACTACATCTTTGCCCACTTCACAGCGACTGCTTTTTCCAGGATATGTGGCAATTCTTTTTTTAATTACTTAGACTTTTCCTTGTCTAGGAAATATCTATTGAGTTTTTTGATCTACTTTCTGTGTACTTCAGGGTATACAGTACAGCACAGCTGTAGTTAGCTGAGAACAATTTTAAAAGGAATTTTTACCTTTAAGAGAAAATTTTTAATATGAGAATAATATTGTAGAAGATGTATTGAATGGAGCCAGTGATCAGATAACATTTGGCTGAGAAATGGCTTTGAAAAGCTTGTTAAGGCAAACTTATGTGTTAAAACTTGGTTTGAAAAATGGCAAAAGCATGAAGATTGAGACAAATGATATACATTTGTCTAAGCAAAGGATCAACTGGCTCACCAGCCAGGACATGGATAGATGATGTTGTTGATCGTATGAAAATAGGAAGAATTATTCCATGTAAATCACAGAGATTGGTTTGTCTTTCATACCTTAGCAACCCACAGCAGAAAACTTACAAAACAGAGTAGCAAGGGACTAATAGTATTTCTGGATTTTTTACATCAGGAATATTTTACTTTCATGGGACACCTCCAAACTTCTGCACATAAAACTCTCTTTTTTAAACAATAACAAGTTATGATTCTAACAAAAGCTTACTTGGACAGAGCTGAAATGCTCCTTTAATAAACACGATTTAAACCTTAATTTTTATGTTGCTTCTCTGAATATTTGCATCTGTTTGAATATTTGCATCTGTCTTTAAAAATGGATTATTATATTACATAAATTATTACATCCAGTCTTTTAAAAAATTATTGAATACAAAGATATTAAAGATCAAAAATTTATTGCTGCATCAATTACATTTTAAAAAAAACAGGTAAAAAGAACAAACCAATAAGTGTAGCACCAAAGGCCAAATTTTCTGTGCATTGTTACTGTCCACAGTGCACAGGATCTTCTGCGGCATGAAGAATAGTTCATGGAGAAAATTACTTTTTCAAAACTAGCCTAACACAAAAGTACTCATGCACCCACTGATGGTCATTAGGACAGGTGCAATGGAATGCAACAGAAAGGTATATTCACTGGTTTGGTGTTGCAGTTCGGAAATTAAGAAACAAACTATTTTCCGTACTAGGCAAATAAAAACTCTACAGAAGTTTATTATCAGTTATTGTCTGGGAATGATTCTTCAGTAATAAGTAGACAAGAATTTTTAGTAAATTGTTATCTTAGTTTTCTACAAAAGCTGTAAACTTTTTGAAACTGAAGTTATTCACAGAATCCGTTTCCCGGTTTTGATAGGTTGCTTTCTCAGCTGAAAATCTTAGTGAGAGATATCTGTTTGATATTACTCAGAAGTATAGTAGTGTAATAGTGTAATAAATAATGAGTAACATGCTCATCTTTTTTGGGAAATTAAATCCTCACTTTTCCTTATTCTGTAGTCCACCGAAATTATTACCTCTGATTTGGAAAAGTCATGCTCGGACTTATGGCAGGGACTTGAGCTAAGCCTTGTAAGTTCCAGCTGATTGTTATAATCATCAATGGAGAATGATGGTTGTAGCATCCGCATCTAAGACATGTTTTACTTTGTACTTATTGTGATAAGAGTCTTTCTTTTTAGAACAATGGAGGATATTTTTGGAAAAATCCCATTTCTTCTGGAAGTGAATTCCAAAGTACATGAGAGACAAAAAGCAGCAAAACAGGCAATTAATCCCACCAGTCACCCTGACAGTAATAAATTTCCAAGAAGGAAGATAGCTCTGAAGTTGTTGCTATGCAACCTCTTCCAAATGTATATAAAGCTGGTAGTTGCTGCTGTTTGTTTATCTCTGGAGTCAGGTTTCTCCAAAGGAAAAAGGAAAAAAATGTAGACCTGGAGTGGGCAAGCCGAGTCCACGGCTACCATTTGACATCACATGTATCAATTTGACATTTGATATTATGTAGGCGCTCTTTGAAGCTTAGCAAACTCAATGTTGAAATTATTTCTTCTATCAGAAACTGCCGTAACATTCCAAGTTGTGGCATTGACTTATGTGACCTTTGAGCGTAAACCACAACGATTTGAATTCATTTCATTGCTGTTACCCTTTCCCAAAGTGCGTGTAGACAGACCCACTCAGTGTCCCCAAGCAGTTCATTCAAATGCCCTTTGTCACTGAAAAGAAACACTTTAGGTTTTGTTTCTTTACTTAAAGGACTGCTCTCTCTCAGCCTGACCTGCTTAGTCGAGTATAATTATACCCTTGAACTGTCTCTCACCCTCTTTCAGCCCATTGCTTTTTCTCATTTCTGCAGCACACTTGTATTGCTTGTGAATTCCCATTACTGTTCTTGGCTGAGAGCTGCAGTTGCTCAGTCACTGCAGAGATGGTCATTCAGGAGCATAATATTAGAGTTAGTGGCACTTAGCTACTGGGGAGATGAAAGCATAACTTTATTATTTTTTGTAATACCAACACAGGGTGCACCTAGAGGCCTCCTTTGCCTCACTGATGGAGGGATTTTTGGCCACCAGGACTTAGGGACAGCTCAGAGCTGGTGCTGCTGAGAGCTGTGCCTTCCCTGCTGTGACCCTGCGTGAGACTCCTAGACACCGAGGTGGCCATGGGCATGGTTGATCCACAGCCCAGGGGAGCTGCTTTCAGCTGAGGCTCTCGCTCATGCCCTACCTGAGCCACAGCTCCCGCTGCCCTGCAGCCATGGACCCCGCCACAGGCCCTGCTGAGCCATCACCGCGCACAAGCTGAGATCATGGTCTCAGCCAGTCCCTGTCCCTAGAGAGGTGCCCGATGCCTGGAGCTGACCCTTGGGCTGCACCCATCTGCCCTGCTAGGGTGGGATGGGCACTGTCTGCCCAGTCCTGCCCTGCCTAGCCCAGTCAACCCTGGGAGTCCCACGGCTCCCCGTGCCCCAACCTTGCCCCACAACCACTTTCTGGACACTCTGGTCCCTCTTTCTACTAAAGTTCATGTTGTCTTCTTACTTTTTCCAGCTTTGATATCTAAACAAAAATAATTAAAAAAAAAATCCCCACAAAACCCGACAGTGAAAAATGGAGTTGCAAGAAATTCATATCTTAATCTTATTAGTCCTCACATCCCTCCAGAAAAGCTCTGGATATTGAAGCCAGTCTCCTGTCCACATAAGAACATAACACTTCCTTTTTACCTTTATCTTCAGATGTTATAAATATTGATTTAATATGAAGCTATAGTTTTGTAAAAAAATAAGTTACAATGGATCTTTCCCATATATTTCAAAAAGTAGCTCTTAGCAAAGGGAGGAAGGTATGGAGCCTGAACAAATCCTGTGTAGCCTGAAGCACCAAAATCTGATTTCAGGGCTCTGGGAAAGGGGAATGTATACTTTTAGGTTACAGAGCAGCAATTTCTTGTCTCTTCCTTACCTTCTCAGTTCTCACTCAAGTATCAAACAGCCCAAAACCTCATGTGTATAGCTTAAGGTAGATATTATTCATAGAATCATAGAATGGCCTAGGTTGGAAGGGACCTTAGAGACCATTTAATCCAACCTCCCTGTCATGGGCAGGGACGCCACCTCTCGACTAGACCAGGCAACACATGGAGACTGAATGGGTTATTCATATCATGTGTGCTGCAGCCATAGGAAAGGAACAAACTTTATCACTAAAGAGCTCTTAGAGATATCACTTATGTTTTTGAAGTGCTTCCATTAAAGTCAATGAGTAAGTGTTACTCTGCCTCTGGGAAAAATATTTCTTTGAATATTATCATGATGTTTCAATATGTGAAGAGGTAGTTGAGCAAGGTTTTTTACATAGTTAGATTATGCCCTGTCTATTCTTCCTGTGGCAGTAATTTAGACACGAAAAAATTATAATAAACTTCTGACTGTTTCTAATAATCAGCAAAGCGCATAAAGAAAAAAGACTGATTGTCACTTTTGGCAGTTTCAGGTTACCACAAATTGAAAGTCTTCTTCAAATTACTGGATAATGGCTCATTCTGGAAGAGACCCAAGATGTCTTTAAGGCTTTTTGTTATTTCTTAAAAAGATGTCGTCAAAACTTTGGTTTTCTTACCTATGCCAAGATAATAATGGTACAATGCATTACAGGACCTTATAAATTTTGAAATTATGCTCTTAAAATTCCTACTTTTTTCTTGCTATGTGACTTTTTCAGGTGATGGTTTTATCTTTTTTATTAAGGCTTATACTTAAGAACTGAATGATGCAATAGGAGCTTACTATTCACTGAGTCAGGAGCTTTCTCCCTATCCTGTATTTCTCTGATTCTAATACTCTGGTCTAATGAGACATTTCTCTATCTGAATAGAGGTTTAGAAACTATTCCTCAACCAGCATCTGTGAGAATATTTTCCTTGTCCTATCACTTGTTACATGGGAGAAAATACTGACCTGCACCTCAATATAACCTCTTTTCTAATAGCTGTAGAGAGTGCTAAAGTCTCCCCTCAGCCTTCTTTTCTCCAGGTTAAATAACGCCAGGTCCCTCAGCCACTCCTTGCAAGATTTTTTCTCAAGTCCCTTCAACAACCTCATTGCCCTTCTCTGGACATGCTCCAGCACCTTGTCACATCCCATCCAGGATACGGGGACAAGTGACTTAGATTCGTAATTCCCCAACGGAGTGGACAACAGTGAGACAAGTCTCAAGGTCCATTCACAAACATTTATTAATTTCTCATAATGTACAGATCAGACTCACGATAATAGATTTTAGTTACAAGACACATTAGGGTAGGCAATATACCATGACTTAATGATAACCAGGAAAAAACTAGGCATACAACAAACTACAGCAAACTGCATGTTACTCAATGATGACAGGGAAAAAGGACATATAACAACTTCTGACAGGCAGTATTACACTTAACGATTACAAGAAAGAAATTAAGTATAAACTAAGCAAGCAGTATGATAGTCCTTGCATTACTTAGTGAGAAAGAGTAAAGGGAAGAGAAAAACAAAAGAAAGGGGGAGAGAGACAGAGATCACCCGTCCCACCAACAAGGATTCAAGGATGCTGTCATCTTTTCCTCTTCTCCTCCTGCACTTTCTTCATGTTTTCGTCTCTGTCTTTATGCTACTTTTCTTCTTCTTCTTTTCCTTCACTTTTTCTTCCTTCAGTTTATACACACTTTTTCTATATGCGGACAAACAGTGTGTCTAGTAGGGAAGCAGGGCATCTCATATGCAATTGCTTTATCTCCATGGGATATATGTTACGAGGCAAGACCATCCTGCCTTCATAAGACTGTTTCCCTCATGTGTAATTGGGCCAAGGCTGTTTGACACATCTGTTTCCTGCTTGGCCTTATCAGATCCCTCTACCATATTCCATTCGGCACTTACTAGTTTGCCACACAGGGACAGAAACTGGTCTTGTTTTGGACCAAGCTGAGGGTTTGTAAAATGCCAAGAAAAGTTTAAGGTAAACATTCGTGCATTTATTATATACCTCAATACCTTTCTTGTTGTTAGTGGCTCAAACCTGAATACAGGATTTGCTGAGTACAGGGGGACAATCACTTCCCTGGTCCTACTGGCCACACTATTACTGATACAGGCCAGGATGCTGTTGGCCTTCTTGGTCACCTGGGCACACTGGTGGCTCATCTTCATCAGGCTATTGACCAACACTCCCAGGTCTTTTTCCACCAGCCAGCTTTTCAGCCACTCACCCCGAAGCCTGTAATGTTGCATGGGGTTGTTCTGACCCAAGTGCAGGACCTGGCACTTGGCTTTCTTGAACCTCTTACAACTGGCCTTCGTCCATCTATCCAGTGTGTCCAGATCCCTCTGCATAGTCTCCCTACCCTCCAGCAGATAAACACTCCTGCTCGACTTGGTGTTGTCTGTAAACATACTGAAAGAGCACTTGATTCCCTCATCCAAATCATTGATAAAAATATTAAAACAGAACTGGACTCAGAACTAAGCCCTAGGGAGCATCACCTGTGATAGGCCACCAACTGGATTTAACTCCATTCACCACCACTCTTTCCGCATGACCATCCAGCCAGTTTCTCAGGCAACAAAGAATACAACTGTGCAGAAGAGGTAAGTTACTTCCTCCACCTTACATAAGATCCTTCCTTTGATGTCTTCTCTGAACTTCTTACATTAACTTCAACTGCCAATCTATCTTGTCATGTGCTTTGAGCTATCCTGTGTGGCCTGCCCTAGATGATCCTGTTTTGGCAGGGGAGTTGGACTAGTTGATCTCTAGAGGTCCCTTCCAACCCCGGACATTCTATGATTCTATGATTCACTTCAATTGAACTTTTTCATCAACAACAATCTAAGAGTGACACGCTGTCTGGTGTTCTCTGGTTCATGGTAAGCATTAGAAATAATGTTACTACTGTAAATGACAATGGATGAGAAAAAGCTTTTATATACATTACTTACCTGCGATTGTAGATCTTGTTTGAAATGCCTAGTGCTTCACAAAATTCCACATGCAGGCCTGGATCACCCTGTAAAGGAAGTATCAGAATGACTGCACAGATGTTAATGCAGTCCCTGCAAAATCCAGGTCTTTATCACTGAGACAAATCCTCCTGAATGGATTTTGTGCATAATAAATACAGATTTAATGATGAATATCTAAAAACACTTAGTGTGATAAGGCTATTTTTCATTATCTTCATGTTGTAAAGGGAGAAAATTGGGAGACACATGCCTTTAAAATGCAGAAGGAAAACAATTAAATTCCTATGTGAGTAGAATATATCTATGGTTTGTTTCCTTTTGCAAATATATTTAGCACCTGAACATGTTTTAAGGGATGGACGTTGACATTCATTCTAAATAGCTAAGCCTCTTTATGCCACAAACAAGCAGACAGTGAAAGTAATTTGATTTTTCTTTCTTATTGTGTTATACTTACCATTCAAGTTTTTGGTCATCTAAGCATTACAAAAATTAAGTCTGAGAAGAGTTTGGAAATTCAAAAATTCCATCCTACTGGAAATGTTGAAATTTTTATTGTGACTGTAAACAATTGATGAAATAGTTATATTGATAATGGGATTAGAAATTGAAATATTTCTATTGCGATTGAACAATTAAAATTACTTCAGTGCTATTTTATTTTAGGAATGCGATGACGGTAACAGAATATGTCAAAACATGCTGGGAAATATTATGTTATGACAGAAAGTGTCATATTCTATTTAATCATATTGTTTTGACTTGACATAATGTACTAATTAGCATGGTTTAACCATTACAGTCAAATTAGCATAAAAATTGACATGTTTTGACTTCCTTGACAGATGTTTCATAAGGTCAAAATAAAATATGTTAAAACTAGCAAAACATGGTACTTCTGTTATTTCTCATATGTTAAAAAAAATTAATTAATATACTCTGGCAAAAACCTTAATCAAATTATCATTTTCTGCCAGACAGATCTTCCAACAAAACTTTGTCTAGTAAGAGTAATATACACAAAAGTCTCCAATACGTTAAGGATCTTCATCTCTTTTGGCTTTATCCAAACAATACCCCTTTAGAGCAGCTGAAGATTCGTCCTAATTTTCCTCTTTATGCTTTTGTCAGTGGATGTCTTCCTTTTATCATGATGTTGGGAAAGCTAGGTCAAACACCTGAGCTTTACATTTTGTTTATGGTCACTCTGATCTCTGTCGCAGTGAATTTCTTAGTCACAAGCCAGCTGCTGAGGAAACTGTCTGTTACGCTCATGGGTCTTACTTTGATGCCTGACATGTCCAGTTCCCCAGAGGAATGCGGTTGTTGTGGGAGGTGGTGATCAGGGAGACTGAAACTATCCTTTAGGTTGCCAAAGCCAGTCACGTGATGGCCTTTCAAGCTCAAGACTGAAACATTGAGCTTCAAATCTTAGTCAGCTGGGAGCCAGCATTGAAAGCAGAGATGGGAGTGATGCACTTTTGATGGTCAGGGCTGCCAAGCAGTTGCAGGTTGTTGTGTTCTGGAAAACACAGGGATTTGGAAAAAGAAGCTGAAGAAAAAATAAAGGACCTGAATCATCTGATTTTATTCTTGTAAACCAATTGTACGGTCACAGAGCCCTGAGGGCTACAGGTTCCCTAGGGATGGGAACCTGGATCCACAGCAATGGCCCATAGGGGCTACATAAAGCTGGAGACCAGCCCTGCTGTAGCATCTCTGGGGCAGGGACTGACGGCCCTGGGTGGCTGGAATGGGGCCCTGGCCCATGCGCAGTGTGGGGAGAGCCATTGGCAGAGCAGGGTAGGGACAGTCAAGGCTGCTGGTGGCCTCAGGAACTTAACAGTACAGTATCATGATCTTTTGTTACTTTACATATCTGTCATTAATTGTGAAGATGGAATCCTATCTTTATCAGCTGATTACTGGACAAGAAATAGAAGCTTTCAGTCAGTTGAAAAATACTTTATTTTCCCTTGAAAACTAACCTGAGTGACTTTAACGAATATCAGTGACAATGTAAAGAAAACATTCATTGGTACCTTCTAGATGTCCTCAACAGTTATATCCAAATACTCTAATCAAAGTCCCAAGATGGTCAAAAACCTTCACAAACCCACACATGCATCTATCTCAGAATGTTAATTGAAACATTATTTAAGACATGTATAACTCAGCTACAGTCTGCACCATCTGTCCCTGTGGACCATCTGTGGTTAAGAGATCACCCTCTGGAACTCACTGCGTCACAAGAGAAGGTGGTAGCCTATCAAAGTAAATGTTCTCAGGATGTGTGACAGACACCAATGGAGACATACAGAAATGGATTTTTATTTGTGTGGGGTTTTTTTTCCCAAAAAAAGTTTGGTTTAAATTTAAGAGACTACATCTAGGAACATTTCATATGATCTGTTGACGTCTTACAAAATGTGAGTTAGATTTCCAGGAAACCAGCCTAAACTGGTTTCTAATATCAATTGACTGTAACTATATACAAGCTCATGTTCTTCAGTGAAAGTGAAACTTTTCTACTTACTTCCAGCAAGGGTAATTGGGGGTTCATGAAGAGTGAGACTAGGGAGAATGTCAAGATCCTCTTCACAATGGTATTACACAAGAGAGAAGCTTTCACATGCTGAATGCAGAATAGCTGTTATCTCTGTGGAAACAAATATGTGCTGTATTCTTTTAAAAGTAGGAGCTCTGGAAACTCATTTAAAGTTGTGTCTCTGTTTTAAAAGGGAAATACTGATCTATTTTAAACTTTCAAAATTGAGTAGAGTTTAATGGCAGTGATTTTAGTGTCAAATAAAAAAAATGACTTTGAAAAAGGCTTGAATACCGCTTTGTTGTCAATAATTCATGTTTCATAACTGAAATTTATTTCTATATTTAATGCTTAGAATAAATATGGAATCTTTAAAAAGGAGAAAGAAAAAATTTGAGGAGTATGTGGTGCACACTGTTAATATGATACAGAAACTTAGACCCTTGGGAACTATTTTTCAACCCTAAAAATACCAAGAAGGCGGTATGATCTAAGAGCTGTAAAAGCAAAATAAATCTAAGATCTTGGAACTGACTTTCCAGTGTAAGAGAATATAAATTGCTGCTGCTTCTTGAGTTGACATTTATTTACCACTTCGCAGTATGAGAAAGAGCCTCAAGATTAGAACGGAGAAAATTAAATTATGTTCCCATTCTTTTGGCTACCGGGAGGATTGTGTTTTAGAGATAGCTTTAAAGGTACATGGCCACTGGTAAAGGCTAGTACCTCACTAATGTAGTTCATTCTTAAATGAATGTGATTCCCTGCCATGGAATCACTCAGCCAGAACTAAAGAAATCCAATGGTTTTGTTCCCTACTAAATAATTACTTATTGTGTGTGTAAACAGCATATAGATAACGTTGTCACTTTGTGGGCTGATAAGAAATTTCATTGAAAATCTAAAGTCTGGCTGAGGATGCAGCTAAGAAATGCAGCAATTCCATATCTGAAGCAGCACAGTTTTAAATTAGGTGAGCTTTTCCACAAATAGTGCTTTAATGAAGCAAAGATAATAAACAGTGTTCTGGGTAGACTAAGTTTCCTGGCTACAAAGATTCGTTGCAACCCTTTATAATGTTAAGAGTTTTAACTGTCTCTTATTAATATTGCTTTAGGTAGATTTTCAATTTAATATTTAGGTAAGTATTCTGACCAAGTAAGTATCTTGGGTCTCAGTGAAAATCAGGGGATGAGATTGTAGTAAAATTTGTAAGGTTATGAAAAGTAGTGTTACTGCACGACTTTTATTTCATACTAAGCATTTAGGTATTAAAACATTTATACCCAGGCTCGTGTCACATCTGTGAGAAATAACAATATTCAAAGCTGCTTACCTGACAACGATTGTCCCAAAATACACTGTTTACTTTTATCCTGATGCAAAATAAATTTCCCTCCTTACAGGTGTCTTGCTGAATTTATTAATAGATCCTTTTTTTCCTTCTCTGTCAAGTCCCTATAATCTAAATTACCTTGACAGAAGACAGGGTGTGAGAAGAATATGTTAAAATTAACAATAAAGCATGGAGGTGGAAAATATTAATTAAGTAGAAGTGAACTGACGTGTTATAGAATTAGTACGAAAAATGAATAATGCAGAAAAGCTGTGCAATATGAAGTAATCTAAGTGTTTTAAACAAGGATCAGTGCCAGATAATTCTAATTTCTAAAAATCACATCAGGAAGACATAGGGAAAAAAAAGGTCACTCAAACTGGAAACTAGAAATTTATTTAATCTGTTATGCTACTATGTATTGAAAGAATGTGTCAGTTCTGGAAGTGGAAGACTTGTTTGTGCTGAGAAGTATGGTGTTTTAATTTTGTAGCTCATTTTTTGTGTGAAAGGCCAATCAGGCAGCAACTGCAACTCCTTCTTTTGCACTTGCACCATGGGAAGTGCCTTTCCATGATGGCATGGAGGGACAGACACTGTTGCTGCATCTCAGATGTCTGACTGTGTAAGAAAAGCCTTTTCAGTGCTTCTCCTAGGCATCCTCTGGGAGGGTGCTTGCATTCACACAGAGACTCATGGAAATCACAGGATCTTTCTAAAATTCCCAATCTGTTTCTACTTAAAACAGTTTCCAAACCCATGTTTTATGTGAAGAGCACAACTTATATATCTCTGCATCTTAGCATAGTAGGTTTGCAATGAACTAGGAGAGAGTACAATCAGTTTTATTGTTTGTATGTCAGAAGATATCTTGATTTTGGGCTTTATATTTCTGCCATGTGTGCTGCTTATCTAATAGGAAGTATAAAGCACAAGAAATGATAAGCATAGGCCATCTTGGACTTATTTTGCTGACTGCTGAGGAGGGTTTCTTGGATACAGTAGCTACTTCAGTAGCTCTGAAAAACCACTCACCTTTGAGCTGTAGTCACTCACAGTGGGGGTGTAGTGCTAGATCATATAGGCAGTTTAGGAAAAGTAAGAAAAATTGCTGTATCTGGAACAGACTAAATGACCCTTCAGCCCAGAATCATGCCTTTGATAGGAGTCATGTCTAGAAAAAGATGACAAGGAAAGGCTTCATACAGAGCACTACTTCCTTTGACAAATGCCTCCACTTTGGAGAAGCTGTAGTGCAGGTATTCCCTGAGGTGAAAGCTGCTGCTGGATCTTTTGTACAGCAGACCTCAGCACACTTTTCATCCATGATTTGTGTAACTGTCTTTGTAAGCATTTATAATTTTGACATATGCAACTTCTCATGGCAACGAGTTCTACAGTTCTATGAACAATGTGGAGAAGGACTGCCCTTTGTTCATTTTAAAGCTTCAGCTTATTTAAACATTAGACTGTAAAACATAACCACAGATCAATATAGCAGAGCCACAGAGCCACAATGGAATCTCCTAAATACAACTCCGTAAAGACGAGGTAGAAACTTGGAATATGATTAAGTGATTCTTCTCATTTTAAATAATCTATTCTTTCCTAAGTGAATATCCCTAAGAAAATAGGATCTGAAAATAAATCAAAGCAAGTTAAACAGGTCAAATCTCGCTTTGTGTATCAGGTCAAATCTCTTCCATGAGTGAATATTGACATCCCAGCTAAGTTGATATCAAAAGTCTGGTAAGATGCAGCCCAGAACTCTAAAATACTCTTTGTTAATGATACAGTCAAACCTTATTTGTTGTTGTAGAAGTAGAAAAATTTCAGTGAGTTCTCTGCAGATCTATGGGTAATTGAGATCTTTTCATTAGCTTATTTTTAGAAGCAAGTGCTAATTAATCAACCCTAGAAAAACACAATTCTCATGGTCTACCAAGCAAAGGTTTGGGGCAAAGTGGATAAGTGTTTCCTCTGGTGTACTTGAGTTTGATTTCCAAGACTGTCTGAATATATGCACTAGGACTCTGGGCTGTTAAACCTCAAGACTTCTTTCTTGTAAGAAGTAAAGAGGATGCAGTAACATTTGATTCAGCAAGATTTTTACAATAAGACAGCTATTAAGTAGAATGGGCAATCGGTCTTGTGTTGGGTTAATTTATAATGAACACTTGTTAAATACTGGAGCTTCACTTGTGGCAATGAGAAAATGTCTTTTCACTCATAAGCATGTAGCACTAAATTGAATCTGTAATTCCTCCCAAAAAAAAAATGCATGAGAGCCTTGTTCATTACAGCTGGTGGCTGGTAAGATTAAAAAATCAAAATAGCCAATGTCTGAAAGTAAAGATATCAAAGATACTATTCATACAAAAAGATATTATTCATACACAAGCTGAATAACTATGCAGAGCATTTTAATTTCCCACACTTGATCCATTTAATTTCTTGTTATGTTAGTGAACACATTCTTGTTGCTTTTTTTTTCAGCTTGTCTTCACCTGCATGTCTTGATTAACGGCCTGAATGCTGAAGAGTTTATACTGACCTGATTGTGCTCAGAACATGCCAACAGTTAGAATGAGAGAAAGGAGATGGACAGGTTTCTCACAATAAAAAAAAACTTCAAAAACCTACAGCACTGTCATATTCAAATTTCATTTGTATTGCAGATTTTCAAAAACACAGGAGTGTCCTGTGGTATGGCTTTAGGATCTTCTGTTTGATAGGAAAGTTATTTCACTGCTCACTAGTGGAACTGGGAACTTTAGCACTAAGCCATCAGTATAACATTTTCCAGAAAGAAATAAATATTCTTTTTTCTCTTATTTATGTGAAAGAAGAAATAAAAAAAAGGCTTAGGAATAAATCATAAGAAGGTGGGTTCAGAAAAAGCTCAAGATTTAACATGTTCAATAGACAGAAATTTGTGTTTAAAAAGAACTCCATAAATCTACAATGGTACTAGAGAAAGAAGTATTTCTGTAGGGAATATTTAGAAGCAACTTGTACTTCGTCTCTGGAATTAAACTGGAAAATAAAAGAGCTATAACTTTTTAGGTTTGTCATCATAGGATTTATAATTATGAAAGATCAGAAATTGTAGATTAGAAATCTACCTCAGGATTTGAGAAATCAATGTTTAACTGCCCTTTCCTTACTTATGGAAGAGTCAATGCTTTTATAAGGAACTAATTGAAGTTCCTGGTAGGGAAGATGACTATTTAAAATTAGATTACTTTGCACAGAAAGAGAGAAACAAAGGTTAAACAGAAGACATGACTCTTTAGCTTAGAGGTTGCCCTCTGATTTATATATATATTACACTCTCCAGTTACTTGATGTTTGTTCCACACAAAGTGAAAGCCAGGCTTTGTCCTTCTATGTTGTCATAGGTGCTTAGACACAATTATTCCTTCTTGTATCCCCCCTCCTTGCTGAACCTATTAGTCTTCTCCAGACAATGAAGTGAATTTGCTAGACAGAGATCTCATAGCTCCTTCAGGTGATAAATCATTGTAGCTTGGACATTCTTCTGAAAACTTGCAATTTAGCAGTTCAAGAAGTTTCTATTTTTTCATGATGTTTGTTTTATTTTTTTCCCCTAAACTTGCTGAATCTAGGTGAATGTATTAGAAAGCAGTGAAAGTGTCTTTGTGTAAAGGTTTTGAAGAGAGTAACTTCCTAGTTTTGAAGAGAACAAGTGAGATCCCTCTCCAGGCTTCTGAAGACGTCTGATGTGGCGAAGTGATCAAGCTACAAAGACTCTTGAATTTTTAAGTTTTTTAAACTATGAAAGAGAAAGTTCTCAAGGACATGGAGTATCTCACAGTTTTCTTTTTCTTTCTTTTTTTTTTTTTTTTTTAATTATGAGGTTTGTCAAACACTGAAACAGATTGCCAAGAGTCATTGTGGCATCTCCATCTGCAGAGATATTCAAAACCTCACTGAACACTGTCCTGGGCAACCCGCTTTAGCTACCCCTGTTTGAGCAGAAGTGTTGGACTAAATTATCCCAAGAGGTCCCTGTCAACCAAAATGTTTCTGTGCCCAGTAAGGAAGTTTAAGCCCCAGAGAATCATCCCATTATGAATATTTTCCATGTGCATGTAATTCTTGCCATCCTAGGCTATTGGAGTCTATTGTGATGTTCTTGTATGTCCCCACGAATTTTAAGAGAAATTTATATATGTTATTTATGGCTGTGGAACCATCTACAACACCTACATACATAGAAGTCAGATTTTATGATGACTTAAGCCCATGTCAGTTAAAGATTTGAGAAAACACTGTCTCATCATGTTTGAGTATTCACTAACACATAAATAGAAAGATTCTTAGCTAGCATTTTTTTTGCACTGATATTCCAAGAATACAATTAATTGTAATTAAGTGGAAGTGATATTGTAACGAAGTAGAAGTGATACAAACTCCCAATATGATTAATTAATATGTGACTTTCAGTTTAAACTCTTAAATTAAATTCTTCAGTTGAAGAATAGAACCCATGTTCTGTACTTCAGATTCTATAGATCATTGGCATGAGTTCTCTAAGCCTGTTACCTGAGAGACAGACTTTACTAACTTGACTGAATTGACTTCAATATAAATTTTATTTTTAGGACTTAAGGGAAATGTGAATCATATGCAGTCATTTTCAGTTTGCAAGCTGTCGTAAAGTTTGAATATGAGATCAAGTATGGAGCAAAGTAGACTTTGGAAACTTTATTTTTATAACAGCCATTGATAGTTGAGACTAGAGAAGGAGGTGACTTGTAGTTGAAGAATAATATGAAGGCTTTTCTATTATTTCACATTATACTTAAAACCTGTTTGCTTCTCAAGAAAATAAGATTCCTATAAAATATATAAAAATATCTAAAAGCATAGTGTTGGACAGATAAATGTTTATCATCATTTTTTCATAACAATAAAGGACATTACCAGGACAGAAATTTGCTCTACCCCCTTTGCCTTAGAAGTTATTATATTGAAAATATTCTTCAAAGCTTTATTAAATCCTAAATCCAATAAAACAGGCTTTATAATGGACCGATAGGGATCATTTCGCGTTATTTAGCCTGAAGAAAGAGAGGTTCAGAGAGGAGCTTATAGCTCTCTAAAACTACTGGAAAGGAGGTTGCAGAAAGGTGGCGATTTGTCTCTTCTCACAGGTAACAAGCAATAGGACAAGATGAAATGGGCTTAAACTGTGCCAGGGGAGGTTTAGATTGGATATTAGGAAAAACTTCATGAGTTTTACAGGCATTGGAAGGCTGCCCAGGGAAGTGGTTGAGTCACCACCGCTGGAGGTATTTAAAAGACTTGTAGATGTGGTGCTTAGGGATATGGTTTAGTGGTGAACTTGACATCACTATGTTGACAGTTGGACTTAATGTTCTTAAGGGTCTTTTCGAACGTAAATGATTCTATGTCACTACTCAGCTCAATGGAAAAGGCAGCATAAGCAGTGGAGAAGAAAATGGGATAGAATAAAAAGACATAGAAAAAAAGGAAGGATGAAAAAAAATCCTTGTGTCTAAATTTTTTGGCAAAAAAAAAGGATGTCTATGGGGATATTTTTACTTTTTATCAGACTTAGTCATGATAGTACAGGTAAAAATATCACATGATATAAATACAGTCACTCAATTTTGTGTTCTTCCCAATTCATTTCATAGCTGAATTTTCCTCTGGTGTTGATACTGTCAAAATCTTTTATCCAGCACCGAGTAAAGTTAGAAGAGGGAGAAAAGAAAATATAAGCAAAAGATTTTTAGAAAAAAATGTCGGGAAAGGAAGAAAGAGATAGAGAGAGAAATAGAAAGGAAGGGAGGAAGGGAGGGTGGAAGGAAGGAAGGAAGGGAGGAAGGAAGGAAAGAAGAGAGGAAGAGAGAAAGAGAAAGAAAGGGAGAAAGGGAAAGAAAGAAAGAAAGAAAGAAAGAAACAAACAAACAAACAAACAAACAGAAGGATAATGGAAAAAAAGGAATTTACTTTGAGAAGAAGAAAGCCAACTGGCAACATTAATGACCTTGCTGAGGAAAATGAAAAAATAAAGGAAATAAAGGGTTTAGTAGAGGAAATAAAGAGTCAGAGAGGAAGGCTATGAAGAGAGGCTACAAATACACAAATAAGAAAAGAGAAGGAAGAAAATAATCAATTGTGGAAGAGGATTAAAAAGCAGGAGAATGTAAAAGTGGGGGCATATCCACAGGTCAGCTCAAAAGTGTGTCTATGTCTTCTGTAAAGCTTGTGAGGAACCTTGGATTTCTGAGTTTCAGATTAAAAAAATGGATTTTCAGTACATTCTTTGCAGGTCCACAGATACTTAAAACAGGAACCAAAGGCGAAGATGGTTCCTGGTGTTCATTACATGAAAGAATGAATTATTGCTTATTTTAAGTCACTTGTACTCCATTTGAATTTGTTGGATTTAAATAAAGGTGATTGAAGGTATTTGTAAAAAATGCTATTTTCTATTGATCAAGTAGAAAGAGTAGGAGCATCACCCAAAATAACTGGCACATAGCAAGGCTTCAGCAAAGTGAGACCACAGGACTCAGGGAGGTTTTCCTAAAAAGTGATAACAAGGGTAAGAGTGGAAAGACTAATTCATCTGAAATTGTGTTTGTATAAACCTTGTCCATTTCTGGGAAAGAAATATAGGCAAGACAAAAGAAGGTAGAAAGGAAGCACAAGAGGTGTGAATTTGTATTAAGAGCTTAGCCTCCTCCCACTTGCCTCCTACTACAATCAGAGCAGAGTAGCTCTGTTATGAAGCTGAATACCTCTATACCACTTGGATTAGGTCAGCACCTGCTTCTATATGAGCTTTTCTGTATTCAAGGAAACAGAACTTTCTGTATTACTTGTAAATAAAGAAAATTTCATTAAAATTATTTTATCAAAGATGGTAATATCACTACAGAAAGAAGCAGAAGAGTTCTCTTCTTCAGGTAATCCATTAAGTCAAAAGAAGATACAATATTTCAGAACACCTGGACTTTCTTTCTTGGAGTTTTTTAAAAGTTATTTGCCCATTGTTTTTAAAATAAAAGGGAAGAATGGAAAAAAAAATTACAATATTGGTATTTGGAAGTATGCTTTCATTCCCTTTAATAGCACAAATAAAGAGAGCAGTACTTTTTGTTTAACTTGGCTTGAGTCTGTGCCATAACTTTTCGTAATAACAATAGTCTTTCATATCCTAAGAATACACATCTTTAGATTTAACTACACACCATAAGGAATTCAAAGACAGAGGTGTATCCCATAGGTGTATCAAATTTATATTGAATTACAAATCTATAGTCCTGGGCTTTGAGGAGTCTGAATTGCTTGTGATTATTCTGTATACTTTCAGCCCTACTATTTACCAGTTCAGATATCTCAAGCATCTATGTCCTCCTAAACTTTATAATCTTCAAATTTATAAACACCCAAAACTCTCGACCATTTTGGAAGAAACATGAAGCTAAACAAGGAGCTAAAATATGAAGTCTGAAAGTCAGAAACAAATATACAAGCGTACCCACACCTGCTACTAAAGAGCGATGTGAGGTGAAGGGGTAAACTCCAGAAACTGGTTTCAGGCTAAAAGTTGCCCTGCCCCTTTTGCCTGAAGTCCGGGGACTGATGGATCTCTAGCTTCCACCAGACCAGAGCTTCCTCCAAAGTGAGGAATATATGCTAATGGATGCAGGGAGACAAAGTCACATCAATGCGCCTGCCACTTAGAGTCGTGTTTATTTTAGAGATTTCTTACAGAGAAATCACTTGCTTGATCTGTGAGTCTGAGTTAATAGTTTGTCTCTATTGATATTTTGAGTATCAGGTTATAAAATGACCTTTGTTAAAGTCAAGATGCTGCTCCTTCAGAAGCTTGACAGTATCACAATTCTCACACCTTAGGCCTAGGCTTTTAAATTTAAATGTTCTAGCTTTCTAATGGCAGCAGTGACAAAGCAAATCTTGCAACAGAAGCACTAATTTATCCATTCCTCTGCGTGTGGTCACCCAGGATGTTCACACACGTCAACTTACTGAGCTTCTTTGGGTTTGTATTTTCCAGGTATTTGGACAGCACAATGAAGAATCTTAACTTGACAGCATTAGTTGAGAACAGATAAGTTATGTTTGTTTTTGTTTTCATTTTATGGCTGTTGCAGTGATTTTCAATGTGTAGCGAAATTTATAAAACTATGTATTTAAGTACCAGCTTTTTTTTCTATGAGACCATTCATTAATTTCCACAGGCGTTTCAGGAAATAAAACTGAAAGGAGGAGTAAAGAGGTACTAGTTTTCAAATTTTAGTGAGTTATTTATAAAAGTAATTATGCCTGTTTCTCTAAAATGAGAGGGACAGGAGGTAGAAAAGATTTAAGGGAGTTTGCAAACAAAAATACTTATCTTGTGTAAGCCTTTTCTTACCTCTACGGTATTTAACCTTAACTTATTCTCCAAACACTTAAAGTGATGCATCTTTGTCATGGTTCAAGCCGACCACCCAGGCTGAAGACAAAGAATCATGCAGTCTCCTGCTCACTCCATCCCCATCCTCATCTCTACAGGGATGTGGAGGGAGAAAACTCAGGTAAAAGGGCTCAAGGACTGAGATTAAGGACAGGAAAGATAGTAATCTACCACTTAAAATGACAGGTAAAAAAACAGAGTAGACTTTGGGAGGAAACACAGATTTAATTTACCACCACCATTTATGAAGTAGGATAATGTGGCAGTAGCATTGTCTCTGACACTGGGCCTTACAAAAGACCAGACAACAACCCTTGCAAAAGGTCTGGTAACAGGCCTCCACCCATCTTGCATCTGAATCTGTAATATACTTTGTTGGAATGCGTCGTAGTTTTCGGGTTAGAATAAATTTTGATTTTTTGTAGCTGCTGTATCTGTTTTTGTAGTGCTTCTGTGACAGATAATGAGAGGAATACATCAATAAATACAACCTGATCTTAAATACTCTCCCCTTCTCCCACCCCCCTTCCCCTTCCCATCTTCTTGGCTACCTCCTCCCTGCCATCAGTGCAAGGGAGCACAGGGGGTGAGGTCCATCTAGTTGTTATTCATAGTCCATGGTAGTTCTGCCTTCTTGAGAAAGAGGGCTCCTTGCAGTCTCTCCCTTGTGCTGCTTAGCCTTCACCTCATGGGAGGTAATCCTCTTCCGCCTCACAAGTCCATTCCAGCTGGGGCCATGGCTTGCTTTGGATGTGTCCTCCACTGATGCTCAGTCTCTCTCCTATATCATGAGGTTCTTCAAGTACTGCCACATCTGTCTAGCCCCTCAAGTGACAGGCAATCATTTTCCTGCCGTCTCAACTGCCACGGGATTCCAGGGAAAGGTACTATTCCAGTACCCTTCTCCTTCTCTTTCTGCTTCAGCACTCTTCCTCCTTCTCTTTCTTCTCAGGACTGCATTCCTTTTTTTTCCCTCTCACCTCCCCCAGAAAAACTCCCCTACACAAAACAGGACAGATTGAGACAGATCAAGACGAAACCAAGAGAGAGAACAATGGGGTTGCCTCTTAAATACTTTGGTGGCAGAGGCACTGATTGGCCTGGCCCTAGCCAGAGAAAGGTCCAACTCCAACCTGGGGGTGGGGAAGGCTTTTGAAGTTGCACAAGTCTTCTCCCACAGCTGTCTCCCCACTTCCCAAAACCTCACCAGACTCAAACCCATGACAATCCTTTCTCCCTGTCATTTATAGTAATGGCTATTATGTGAAAATATGCTACAACATTTACAAACTTAAACTCAAGAATTTTTCATGATTAAATATAGTATGATTTTTCTGTCACATGCTAAGCACATCTGAATATATTGAGAGATTAAAAAAAGTATCCTTACAATTATAGAATGAATCTGACATCTTATTGGATTTTGAATGTAAATATATTTTCTACTGTTTTTCAAATAGAATGCTGTGGAAAAATACTGGTGCCGATGTTAACTAAAAACCAGCAAAAATATATGACTGCCAAAGACCTAAATCCTCTTTTTGAACATGGTAATGAAAAGTTTCGTTTCAATTATCCACTGCTACTCTAATTATCAATTGTAAAATATTTTTCATTTTCAAAACATGCTGTATTATGAGAACCAGTGTTTGGAAGCTTGTGCTAGTTAAATTAAGATTCCTAATAAGGTATTTTTTAATAATGAGGATAATTAAACAGTGATAGAAATTACTTAAGGATGTAGTGTAATCTCCATTATTTGCAATATTTAAATCAACACTGGATGGCACTTAAAGAGATACATTATGTTTTACACATAAATTATGAATTTGGTGCAGAAATTAGTGGATGCTTTGTCTGCTGTAGAGAAAGTTAGAATAGATTATTGTAATATTTCCTTCTGGGTTAAAAAAATATAACCTAATCTAAAATAATGTAAGTATATAATCTGAATAGATAAAAATAATCAGGTGGTGTTTAATCATAATTTTTGATTATCATACTCATGAATTGCTGAGCAGAAAGTCAAAGTCAGATTAGGACTGAATAAAATTCAAGTCAGAATACAGTTTTCAGATTTTAGGATTCTACCATAGGAGGGTTAAGGTCAATGCCTGCATTTATTTTTTTATAGTGAGTTTCTTGTTCATCATGCAACTTTAATTTTTGATGTGCTTGCCTATGAATTTGGAGTTATCTCATTTATTTCACTTTATTTTTAAAGCCTCCATCCTCACAAGATGTACATAGGAAAGACAGTTCTTGTCGGTTCTAGTAAGTATGATAGCTTCATTTCTAAGGACTTATTCAAGCTGATTGAACAGATGGCCCAAACCCAGGCTGATCTACCAGCTGAACGAAAATGGGAAGCAATGGCAAAAGTCTCCTGAATCCACAAAATGTGATTTCGTATACATGGCACAAATATGATGATGATTAGGTCTTTGCAGAAAATATTTCCTGCTTTCAGAGAGAACAAAAACTTCTGTTTATAGTGTTGACACAATTCATATTCCTATAATGTTTTATGCTAAAAATGCCTCATATTCTCATTTTTCAGAGAAGACTATAAAAACACAGCAATAGAGCGTTAGCAATTATTCATTCCAGAGACCTAAAAAATATTATTTCCAGCTGTATAGACCCCTTTTTAGTTCTAAAAAGGAAAACAAAAAAGATTTGTGCTCTACTTTGTCAGTGGTTTCCCACAAGAATTTATAGGTCAGGTCAGCCACTAGCTAAAACTAATTATACCTGACATTATTGGTATAGCATTCAAAGTTGTATAAATTACATTTCTCAAAGAAAGCCAACGAGTCCCATAGGTATGAAAGCAAACATTAAAATATTTACAATGTCTGTTGGAAAGAATTATGATAGGATAACATCCCTGCTCATTATCTTGCAGTCATGTTTTCATAGTCTCCAATAGAAGACCTATTTTTAAAAGTTTATCTTCTGACTGTCAAAACCTAGATAGAAGAGGGCCCAAGACAAAAAAAAATATTTTTTGCTTTGGGTCTATGTGGAAAGAAGAAGAGAAGAAAAACCAACATTAAATGGGACAATTCCGAGTTATAAAAACCACACTTTACTTATAGTGAAGCTGTTTCAGGTAGTTATTTGCTTCCTAACGGCAAATTGAACTTTTTAAAATGACTTGAAAAATTATTTTTACTCTAATATATTCTTCAATGCAGTGACCTTATTTTATTTTAAACAAGTTTAAAAAGCTGTAAGAAATTATTTACTAGAAATGATGATTTGCTTAACTCCAAGTGAAGATATATCTTTAAGGGTAGGTTATTTTGTCTTTATTTTACTTCACAAATATACCAAGAAAATGTTACCTGTATTCTCACTTCCATTTGTTAATGGAGATTCGTACAGTAGTATATTATGTTGGCTTAGGGACAGTCATGATGATTTTAATTCAAATCCCTACATAGTACAAACCAGAATATTTTCTCATGTAAAGTTGCTTTGAAGTACAGTGGATTGAAAATTCACCACAACCAGTCTTGAATTGTTCCCTGCTTAATTACCCTCAGTGATAAAAATTTGCAGCATTTTATTGCTACCCCGAAATTTATTTAGCCTTTGGATTTTTTTATTCCTTTATGTGTCAGCCTAAAGAGCCTTCAGTCATAAATTTTCTATTCCCTCAGTGGGTATTTATAAACTGAGATCAAGTCATGACTTAACTGTCTATGTTAAGTTAAACATATTTAGATCTTAGAATCTCTTACCACATAGCTGGTATGTTTTCCAGTTTTCTGATCATCCGTATGTGGCTGTTCAAATAATATTTTTCCTAGCGTATCAACACATTTCTAGAAAAGTCAGTATTGGATCTGGAGTCAGTTTTTCAGAAAGCTCTAAATGACATTTTTCTGTTTGCTCAACCAAGGCTTTTTTTTTTTTTTTGTCATTGATGAGTACACAGAACACTACAAGATTAGTTCCATTTTATCACTAATTATGCTACTCTACTCTCTACAACTACTTTGTTTTACACCTATCAGTAGATGTTAACTTTTTAATCAACCTAGGAGACTGTTTTAGTTATGTTGTCTTGTATATGTTTAAATAATTTACGTTTAAAAAATATCGTTACTTTTGATCCAAATGTATTACAGTTTCATTAAAAATGTTATTTGTTTAGTGGACTATTTTCTGTAAATGTTGGCTGTTTAATTTCCTATTATATTCATTATTAGTTGATTGTAGCTTTTAAAAATGCATCTCCATGCAACTGTCTGCAACTTCCTGTGCTACAAGATGCAGTGATGTTAAATGCTAATATGAAAGTGGTTGTCCAAGGAACCTTTTGGTCTCCTATTTTGTGACTGTAGGATGAAGCTTATACTCCAGTCCCAGCTGGGATTTAAGCTATCTTTTGAATCCCTGTTGCATGGAAAACTAATTCATTATTATCAGGCTGGTGAAATCATCTGGTTTTTAACAAAAAAAAAAATAATTTAAAACATATTTTTTTATGTAACTAGACACTATTAAGAAATAAAGACTGAGGAAGCAGCTGGTTAACTTCATTTTTGCTGTATAAACTTTTTTAGACAAGAGTGACAAATGTGGATCAAGATGGAAAGTGTAAACATTTCTGGCTCGTTACAATATTGGAATCGTCACTGAAACCAGTGGACTATATGAAAATTCAGATCCTATTAAAATAGCCACATTGTAAGTAGTTAAGTCAGGGAAATTTTGGGAAAATAAGGCAGAAGCACTTTCCTTTTTGAGGGATCCATACCAAGCCCAGATATATTTGAAAAGCTTATAGACAACAAGGGGACTTCGTAGCTTAAAGCAAACATGTTTTGTTTGTACCATATTGATTTGATCAAAGTCAGGACTTATATAAAGTCCAGTATAACCTTAAGACTTGGCTATGGTTGTCCATGGGATGACTTGGAATCTTTTAAAAAGTATTTCCAAACCACTACATTTATCTATTACTGGTTATGACATAAGAGCAGATGGGATAAATAGATACAATAGGTTGGGTTTGGTTACACTGAAGGCAATACATGTACGAAAGCTATTTAAAGCTGAATGAATCCCTGAGATGTCCACCTTTCGCTTCCCTTTCAGGTGTGCTTGGCATCATTGAAAAGTGCCAGAGTGAATTAGAGAAATTTCATCAGTTAGAGTAAGTCCTGAAATAAAACTCTTTGGATTTCTCCAGAGATAATGAGATTCTGCACACCAGTTCAGTGACCTTCCACAGAAATGGTGTAATTCTACCCTGATTCGTGATGCAGAAAGAACAGATAGTTTACTGAATGTAAATTCTCTTTTTTTGCCTGAAAAATATCTGTAGGCATGTCACATTTTTGTGTTCTAATTTAAAATGTGCCCAAACTTACGTAGTCCCAAGCAATGTGAATGCAATTAGAATGAGTTTTCTATTAATATCTTTATCAGTTAGACTTGATCAGTTCATGTTACTGGAATCATTTAACAATCTGTTCAATGAGCTGAGAGAAAGTTTCTGGGTACAAAAGCTTTACAAATTTCATTTTTAATACCAGAAAATATCCTTATGGGTAAAGAATTCTGTTAGAGCAAAGAAAGCAGAAGGAGACATTAGGGACATCGCAAGCCAGGCAGACCAAAGTACCTTATCTGTTTGTTCATTTGCTAATCAGTGCCTTCCTCTGTTGCTCTACAAACATGCACACACAAATACAAGTATTTGTAAGAGGTAGGACAGAGGTGCACTCCTGAGTGTGTTTATGGTAAAGACACTTTTGATCTTAACTATTCTTTAGGAGAAAGACCCATAGACTACTCCTGAGAGACCAAGCAGTAGAGAAAAAGGCAGCTTGTACAAAGCTTACCATTATAATTAACATTCTTATAAGACACTTTGTCCAAATATAAGTCCTATGACTGGGTGCATGCCAGTAGATTCATGTCCATTCCTCCTGATTTTATTTGTAGCATCAATATCTAAAATAAGAAGTACTTAACCACAGAGTAGGATCATTAACTAGAAGGTCGGAGGCAGAAAGATAAGAGGAATTATAAGAGGGATCTACTGGAATCAACAAAAAAAATGCAGTGTTGTTCTGTCACTCTGTATGATCACGTAATTCTTTCTGAAAAGAAGTGTAGAGATTCACTGAAGATTTTCAGTGAAAGGCTTATAGTTTGCAAGCTTCCACTAAAAAGGGAAAATGATATAATATTTACTATGTTGATCAAAAACCTAATGTCATTTGAAGTACCTTAATCATAAAATCATTTCTGACATTTATCTAATTACGTACTTCAAGATTTTGTGAAATATTTGACCTAAGTCTACTTGAAAATTCTTGAATTCTCTTTTTTTTTTTTTTTTTTCTGGAACACTTTATGGTGCTCCTTGTTGCTTCCTAAATATGTAGTCTATACTAATACTAACATTTTGTCTACCAGTTAGTTAAAATTCTACTGCTATTGGACCCTTCTCTAGGGAGGACACTATTCAACACAACCTGAAGATACCTCATGTTAAAGAGATAATTCTACTCAATCAATCCACTTCAGTTCTTTCAATAAATAAAGACAATATGCTAATAAGTATCACTTGAGAATAAAAATTGAAATAATTACTTATGAATTTATCCACAGCTGACAGCTTTATTAATCTCTGTAGCTGCTGTCATTTGATAAAGAACAACATATAATAAAAACTTCGCAAATTACCTAATTAGGCATTCTGCAGCAGAAGCTCTTCTATTATAACAGCCAGTAATCAGGTAAAAAACCAAAACAATAACATTTGTCTTGGAAAGGAGCAGCTCTTTGAGAATCTTCCTCATTTATGATGATCTAGCTGCAAACCAATGAAAGAATAATGATTCATAGTCAACAGCATTATTCTGGCTTGTAGCTATTATTACTAACAGTTGAAGAAGAATCCTTATGCTTGATAGTAACTCCCTTTTCCTAAGATACCCTGGTGCACATTTGTTGCAGCATGTACAGAAATGTATCCCAGAACCTTCAACCACTCTTCATCAGGAGAATCAGCAGGATTTGGAGGGATCAGTTTATTTACAGATGTACATTACTTTCTTCATTACTCTGTCTTTCTAAGCAGAAACTTAACTAATTTCAATAGAGCTGAATCCAGAGGAAAACATTCTGATACGCTTCCTTTTAGACATTAATAGTGCTTGAATCAGTTGTGTATCTTGTGTAATGGGGATGGCTTTTATCTGATTCTCGATGGGCAACTTAGTATGAGCTAATCACTACAGGTTAAAACAAAATAGACTTTGTTCACCTCGGTTGGGAAAAAAAAACAAACTTGAGGTATTGTGGCTACAAACATCTACTTCCTTTAGCTGGCAGTAAAGAAAGCGAGTCTGGCTACAGCTGGATGTCCAGTTTTTGAAAATCTTTAAGGAGGGAGACAACCTTCCTGAGCAATGTATTCTAGTGCTCACACATATTTACTGAAGTTTCAAAACTGTAGTTACTTTGTTTCATTCCTGCAATATTTAAGATATTAGTTATTTCTATGTCTTTTCACATGCTTAATCCAAGAGTTTATCTGAAGTAGTTCTTAATCAACACAACGTGCAACTACTGTGGCATATAAATTAAATATTCCTTTAAGAAGGGTTCGTTGTTTGATATTTATGCTGTGAAAAGGTATTTCAACCTGACTTTCCCAAAGGTTTCTCTTACTGTAAAAAATTGATAATATTTTGGATCCAAAATGGGTAATTCATTCTTTTCTCTTTTTTTCATTTGAATATGTTTCCACACTTGTTTATGCATTTATCTTTGATATAACTAGATATCTATTTCAAGCTCAGTTTAGTTAAAATCTTAAATGTGTTCCCCCATGTGTTGGCTGGTCTAGTTGAGAGGTGGTGTCCCTGCCCATGACAGAGAGGTTGGATTAAATGATCCCTTCCAGCCTAGGCCATTCTATGATTCTATGGTTCTATGATTCTATGACTGATTGACTTGCTGGACTTAGGTCTACCACGAAAATTGGCATGACTTGACCTTGTAACATTCTATCTCTCTGTCCTATCATAGCAATTCGAATGAAACCCATGCTTTAATAGCCATTTACACTGTTTTTAAATGCCAAGCCTAGTTGAATGAAACCCATGATTTAATAGTCATTTACACTGTTTTTAAATGCCAAGCCTAGTCATTCCTTTACAATTATGAGTTGAATCCCTACCTTCTGCTGAGAAATGGTTCTTATGCTATAAATCAACATAGATTTTGCTGCATTTCTTCACCTGTCAGAGTTATAACCTCATTCTTCTCCTTTCCCTCCTCCTCCCAGTGTTGGTATTTGGGCTGGTAGAAGAGTTAAATATTCCAGATTCTGCCTCTCTCCTTCTTGTGCACAGAACTAACATAGAACTTCCATTTCTCCAGTGCCTTACAGAAAGATTTTATACCAAAATGAATAGCAATCTGGGAAGAAAACCACTCATTTACTTTGCTTTCAGAAGTGTTAAGTGGAGATACAGAACACAAATTTTAAGATGGTTGAAAAAAATATTACTGTCTATAACAATCAATTGTTATATTAATATATCCTCTTTAAAGTGTCTTCCAGCTAGATAGGTGGATTTGGGTGGCTTCTGTGAGGAGAGGCCATGGCTGCCCCTTTGCTGGACGCAGCTGATTTCATCTGGCTCCAGTGAACCCATCACAGGGCACAACTGAGCCCAGCAGCCAAGATGGTGACACTTCTGGGAAAATGTGTTAAAGAAAAGGCAGAAAATACCACACAGGCAGAGGAAGAGGGAGCAAACAGCAGTGAGAAACAACAGAGGGAGCACTAAAGCTGGAGGAGAAGGGCTGTCCATGGCAGGGCAGATGTTCCTGTGGCCTGTGGGGGCCTGCACTGGAGCAGGATTGTCTTGATTTTTATTCCAGCTATATTTTACGAGAAAATACTGACATGAGTCAACCTGAAGTATTTTAGTACCCACATATGTTGAATGAACAGGATTGAAAAGCATGACAGACAACAGAAATTTTGTGAGATCTGAAAGGAACATATTGTTAAAAGTAAGTGGTGAAAATCTGACAATTCCCAGTGCTCACAGCGACAGAAATAACGGAATGAAATGGTAGTTCTTGCTGTATCATGCAATCATTATCAGCTCTATGTGGGTACTGTGTGAACCTCCAGGAAGCAGGATCCCTACTGAAAACTCTAGACATAGTGAGACAGTGTCCTTTTTGTGCTGGGTGGATTAATGAGCAGGAGATGTCTCACAGAGAGTGAATAAAGAGAGACTCAGCTGAAGAAACTTTTTCTGAAGAAAAATTTACTCTTGAAAATGGTCTCACTATTATTTTGTAATTATTACGCCTTCATGGTACTGACCTTCTGGGTATGTACATAATGTGTCCTCCATTTTGTGTTTGAGCTGACTCCTAGATACAAACCCGATGATTTGTACTGCTTCTGAGTTAAGTAAAACTTTGACCTCTACTGTACTAACGCATACATTTGAGTATTCCCTGTTTCCTGCTCTGCCACGGTACAACACTTTTGTTTATTTCTCTCCAGGTCGCATTAGAATAAAATGTACTGTCATCAGAAGCTATGAAGTACATCATAAAATGCCACATGTTGACCCTAGCAGTAATGGATGCAGCTCCAGGATTTCAGCAGAGGTGTCCTTGCTCAGACCAGAATTTGAATTTGGTGCCTTGAAATATTAAGAAAAAATGTCTCATAAACATTTAAATCAAAGGGGAAAAGAACTTAAAGATAAAATTAAAGTGCAAAGGTAAAATGAAAGTCAGAGTTCCAGTAAGCAGAGACCTGTAATACTTCTGAACCAAGATTTCAATTTCTTGAAAAATTAAAGAAATATAACTAAGAGGAACCCAGAAGACAATTTTTTTATTTCCATAAAACGGAATGCAGCTAAGGGATGTATAGGTAACCATAGATGTAAACATAAAGTTTAAGGCTTCATAACAAAATTAGACAGAAAGTGTGAGATATTTGAAAGTACAAGGCTGTTAAAGTTTGAGGCTAAGACTATGGTCATGAGTAAAAATGAATGGTCATAAATAAAAATGAGCCACCAGTACAGAAAAAAATCTAAATTATGCAGTTAAACTAAAAGAGCTGATTATTCACTGGAATTATATTACCTAAAAATTTGGAAATTATTAAAATAACTTATCTATGCTTCTAAAACATTCAAGAAAATTACTGAAACTGTGAAGATCTTTGCAGAATTTGCTTCTACAAAGATATGATCGTTGTGTATAATGATGACAGAAGCCTTATTTCCAAGGGTTGGGGCACTCATGTGTGCCAACACAAATTTCAATCAGTTAATATCCATTAAATTAGTGTAGAAAATGAGTCATGTGTAGAAATAGATCTTGATGACAGACTGTTTGCTGGCTTACAAACCAATGTTCAAAAGACTATTGCAATTGTAGTTTTCCAGAAAGAATGGCCAGATAACTGTTTAGGGTATTAATCTGCATGTATGAAGTGCAAATGCTTTAGTAGAAGTTCTCCTCTAACACACTGGCATTGTACATAGGTGACACAAGCCTACAGGACGTGGAGAATAAACTATTTCTGAGAATGATAGCGTGACCTTTCTTGGCAGTCGTTAGAGTGGGAAAGGATCTGAAAAGTAGTAGTGACAATTCTTTCCATCACAGGACAACTTTCTGGTGTAACATGATCCAATATAATGTGGTATGACTCCACTGCTACCAGTTAAGAAGTTAGTGTGAAGTTTTCACCAGAGCATGGGGAAATACTGTTATGAATAATTTGAATTGAATCTGAAAATGAGAATGACTTCTCTATCTGTAACAGTGTGATTTGTTGATCCAGGTCTGAGGACAGACTTTATAAAAATATATATGATGTGATTTCTACATAGAATTTTTATCAGCAGTATTTTATGAATCAGGATACTGTCAGGGATCACATTTTACACTCTTAATTTGTAGAAATAGACATTTTAGACAAATTAATGAATGAATGATTAAAGACACTAATAAAGTAACAAAACAGTCATACTATATACAATACTTTTTTTGACTGCTTTATTACATGAACCTGGTAACAAACTTAGATGTAGAAAAAAGTTTTATTTAATAGAAAAAGTGACTGTATTACAAGAAATCTTAACAATTTAGTGGGATAAACATCCTTCTTGTTCTACAACCATCATCAAAAGTGACAAAACTGTCAGCACTGTACTGCAGTTTTTTATTGTACTGTGCAATTCATTGTCTCATTTGTTAAATTATGGGAGAGATATACAATCGATGATCACAAATATCAGAACTGATTTAAGTAGTAAGTTCATCTTATAGTACCCAAGTCTAGTAAGTCAGAAAATATTTTTAGGTGTTCAGGTTTCCATGGAATTATGTTCAATATTTTTTCCTGGGAAAACCAAAACTTTATGATTTTTGTTGTGATTTATATCTGTCTACAAGTGATGAGTATTTGCATCTTTATGTCTGGCTTTAAATATGGAGAGATATGACAAAAAAGCGCTATTCGGTTAACTGATTGACAAATTTGAATTTTTTTTGTTTGTTCCTTTTAGTAAGACAATCTACATTTTTTAGAGAAAAATAATTTCATTTTGATCACTCTTTGAGTTGGTGCCAGATCATGAATCCACATTTTGCACTGTACTTGTATTACACAAATGTAGTCACTGGGATCACTCAGTAATAAGTGATCACCAGCAAGACTAAGGAGCCACAATATCACTTCTACAGATATAAGCAAAATTACATTCTTCCTATTAAGTACATAACATAATGAAATAATTTTTTTCTCTTCTTGTCCTATACAGGTAGGAACATTCTCTACCAAAATCTCTGATTTTTTTTTTTTTAAATAATTAAAAAAACCACTGATTTTTTTATGTTTTCCCACACTCATGATAGGGAATCTATTAAACTTTCTTAGAACTCATCCAGTAGTTGCTTGACTGTTCTGACTTATTCGTAACTGCTTCCTTATAAAGTTGTTATACCTGAGGAGATAGAAAACATTCTGTACTCTTCAAGTGAATGGAATTGTAGACATTCACTCAATAACATTCAATAATTACATACGAGAATATTTCTCCCTTTGTTTATAACACAGCTTACAAGTATCACCTTGTTCCTTAACATAACATAGCAAATAAACTCTAAATATTGACTCAGATTAAGCACAGCTCATGATTCTAGCTTTCATTTTTTCACTTTTATCAACTCGTCGCTCTTCCTCATGTGCTTGTCCCTTGCAACTTTTTCTGTGTTGTGTCTAACTAGACTCAAGTTGCTTGTGCTGGAGATACAATGTGTCTACCTGTGGTCCTGGGCAAACACAGCAAAGGTCCTGTAACATCAGTTCCAGCTACGCTGCATGTAACACCTCCAACACAGTTGAAATGTTCCCATCATATATTTGATGGGAATAGGCTTTACTGCAGGTACAAGCAACAATTAAAGCTGACTTAAAATTCAAGAACAGGTTAAAAATACAGTGCAATTATGTTTCTGCTTAAAAAATAGAAGGGAAAGTACATATATGCAAAAAAAGAATAATAACCTATGCATTCATCTCAGAAAAGAGGCTTACAGAAAACCCTCTTCAGACTCTATATGCACTTCTATATACCCTATTTGTGGGACTGTTGATTTGCTGGCACAGACATGCTGGTGTCCTTCCTGAGGACAGACAGCTACCCACTCTCTCAAAGAAATCACTTAATTCCCCCTTCCCTTGCAGCACAGCCTTACAGGCACTGCTCCCTGTCAGTCACCTCGGACAAAGGTGGAGGACCTTGCCCATGATTGCCTGGTGAGGGGGTCCCAAGAGAAGTTGGTCAAGGCAGTTATGGTCTGTTGGCACATTCAGGGACGTGACACCTGGTAAACCAGGCTGTATTTTTAACGTCATCCATCAGACGACAAACTGACCAATAGAAAACCAGCAGATGTTAATTTGCCAAAAGGTGAAATACTGCCTCATCAGCAGTCAATTGCTTCAATACATATCATGGTAGCCAAAACTGGGTACCCTTGCTCCAAGACCTGGCCTAGCTTGAGTACTGACTTGGATAAACCTTTGTGGTTGAGCTGTTTATATATGGGAAATGGAAGAACTATTTAAATAACTTAGAGTAATTTCTATAAAAAACAATTTTTTTAATATTATCAATCTGTAGTTTAAACCACAGTTTTTGATGTCAATGGAAACCCTGATATAAACATATATATACACACACACAAATTCCTTTAAACTGCAATAAGCTTTGAACACGACCTACATCCCACAGACGGCAATATTTTACAATGTATGAACTACAGCAAGTTGATAAAAAAAATATTTTCACAGAAAATACTTTCTATGAATTGTAATAATAAAAATGTTTCCTCTCACTTACTCTGTAATAAATTGTCTTACTTCAAAACAAAATAGAATTTTGACTGTGTCATTGCACGCATTAAACATGGATGATTGATTTTTCCCTATTCATCTTAAAGTGAGAACCCATATTCTATGATTGTTTTAATACAGTATTAAGACTTTGTCTAGAATAGATTAAAAATAGAATATACGTAAGTTTCCAGTAATGCTATTGTCTGTCTCAGTTATGTTATACATAGATAACATTTTCTTTTTCTTTGTCAATAAATGTGTTTCTTTAAATGTTATTTTTCAAGATTTGTGCATATGTATTCCTGGCTAGTAATTATTGTCATGCTACACTTATAATTATATTGGAAAAAAACAAGATATATGCAATAGCCGAGGGTTTCTGCATTTCACAGCAGCTTGTAAGTTTTAGAGACACAGGCTTAACACTGAATTAGTTTTGTTTTAACCCCATCTCTCCCTCCTCTTTAATTCTAATAAATTTCTTCCTTCAGGACTTTTAAAACTCTGTACACCTTCAAATCCTAGAAAAGTCAATGCCAGTCTTTGCAATTCATTTTAACTTCTCTCTGAATTAAAGCATGTGGCTATGTCAAAGTGAAGCCTTAAACAAAATAACATACAGCAATGGCAGTATGTGTTTGACTAAATATACTCCAGTCTCCTTTGTGTCCTTGCTGTTCTGTAGAAGGGTGCTTATTTATCTTGTTTAAGCCCTACATTTCAATGAGCAAACACCTTAGTTCTGGAGTCCTTAGTCTTTCCTATGCTTCTCTCTCTTTACCTCATTCTTCCTTCCCTGATATTGCCCCTTGTCATGTTATATTGTCTGTTTCATGTTAAACTCTTTTCTATCTCTTTTTTTTTTCTTCTTTATTCCATGTCTTTATTCATCAAAAAAGGAAGTTTTGTGTTCTGTTTCTAGTTTCTCAATTTTCTATTTTCCTAGTCTCTTTCTTACTCTCTTAAATTTTTTGTTCTGTCTTCTGCTTTCTGTATTTATCACACCCTTTTTACTGCTGACATATCCACAGACTGTCCTGCATTTTCTCATCTAGCCATGTTTTCATGCAGCTAATCTCTTTCTGACACTCTAAACCTAAAGACTCTTACTTACTGCTATCTTCTTTTTTGCGCACTCTGAGATTCAGTCTGGTAGCTCTTTATGTGCAAGATAAGCTACAAAATTGTTACTAGAAGTATAAAAAAATAATTAAAAAACCCCAGAGCCCAAAGAACTCAGCTTTTGACAGGTTTTGCACTATGTCAGGATCCTATCTTATGCATTGTTACTATTGGTGTCCTTTTCTGAAAAGTAAGGAAGGACAAGGTCAGATGGAAGCATTATAGAAACTTCAGCACTTCGCCCCCCAAAATGACTAATTAGAGTCAAATGAGAGTTGTGAGTTATACTTGTTAACTAATTGGACAGTCTTACGGGGCATGCAAACTGATTAGAAAGTAGAAATATGGTAAATCTCATCTATCCGGAACTCAGTGAAGTCACAGAAATTGTGTTACCTGAGGGAATGATTAGCAAAGGCAGAGAGGACAAATAGAACAGAAAGGTGGGAAAAAATCGACTGAAGGGGAATCTGCCAGAGTTGATTGCCTTGTTTATGACGACAAATAGAATTAGGATATTATGCCGGTTGTATTAACAACCATTACTTTTATAAGTCATCTTTTGAGTGTATTACTGCATTAAACAATCAGAATATGAAAGTAAGTGCAGCAGTTTTGGGGTATTTCACATATTCCAAGGAAAAGTTTTCAAGTATTTCTACTACATGAAGGGAAGAATTAATACACAAGGAGATAGATACACCTTAGCAAACTCCTGTGCTCAAATCTGATCAGCCAAGTTGAAGAAAGATTAATGAAAGGATAGAAGCAATCTAGCTCGACTGATGCAGTGGAGAGCATCTCTCTTGCTAGAACACAGTGAAAAGGCTTGATCTGCTTAGCCTTCAGTGAAGGCTGAAATAAAACATGATCTTTTTTTTTTTTTCTCGTCAGAATTTTAAGGGACATAAATGTGGGCAATATGAGGAGAGAGAAATAAAAGAGCCATGTCTGCATGAAGAAAAAAACCACCACCATACTAATGCTGAATAGATTTATGGTAGAAGTGTTAAAATGTTTTAATTGTCTCTATGAAAGGAAGTAGAAAGGCTTAGAGAAAATTGATGAAATTGACTATATTTCTTTACAAGCTTTTCTAACATGATAGGGAACTGAGAGATCCTGTCCAGTTCCACGTCCTCCTGGGTTTTGCAAGCTACTACAATACTGATTCTTTTACCTAAAGCTGCAGATATGTTTTTCTTACTGTAGAGCAGAGTCATGACAGACTAGTTTCAACTGCTCATTCAGTTCGTACTGCATCATGAGTTTTATTAACGTAAAAATTGAAGTGTGATCTTAGCTCTGAATAAAGCCTATTGTTCAGAGTGTGTTATACCTTAAACACAATGTCCACTGTGCCTTAAGAAGAAATTAGAGTATTACTACTGGCCTGTATAAGCATCATATTTTGACATTTTTTCGAACCTTGCCTTCTACAGAAAACTGTCAAAGAAGAAAGGTAACATGAAAAGAGCTTAGTTTCAGAGGCTAAGAGTTTTGTTTGACTTTTTCTCTCTCTACACAGACAAAATCCAACTGATATCTTCAGGAAATCTAGTGATGGAAGAAATATGTACCTCTAGAATCCATTGCTCAGCTATCTTTTTTTATAGTTGCAGACATATAAACAAAACGTTAATCGAATGCTATATAACTGTATACTAAAATATTTAAATATAAACAACTATATGTTCTTAAACATTAAAATACCCTTAATTCTTCTGTATAAATTCCTACATTCTGAGAACTTTAGAAAACTGTGGAAGACTCTCAAAAACTACAAAAGAAAAATAAATATGCGTAATTTCTTTGCAGTGCTTACAATATCTTTTTGACAATTGGCAACCCCAAAATAGAAATTTCTACTTAGCTGCACAATGTAAAAGAGTTGATGCTGGACAGAACGAACTGCTCGGGGAATGAAAATAAAAAATGAGTAAACAATTTTTCAGAGAAAAAAAAAGCATTTTGACTGTTTACTTTATTAGATTTAAGTTCAAAATATTTGTTTGTAGATGTGAAAAGAGATATTGCTGAATACAGCATTTTCTTACAACACTATAAATAGGAATGGATGCATTCTTTTTGTAAAGGAAAGGAAACAGCTTTCTCCTGTCTTTGCCATTCAAGGGGGTATTTTCTGACACTAGATCATATCTTATCCAGCTATGAATGATGTAAGACGACCCGTTTGGACCATTTGCCTTGCTCTCCTACTCTAGAGGTAATGCAATTAACATTCTCTAAGTGAAATATGCTGGTCTTTTTTATTTGAGATTTGGTATCAGGGAGTCAGAAAGGATCTACAAGGCTGTTTTGGAAATACAAATGGTGTTAATATGATGGGAAACAGGGTAAGATTTGGAATAATGAAGGATAGGAGGGTAGTTAAATTGATTTTTTCCCTCCCCTATTACATTCACCATAAAAATAATTTCTTTGATAAATGCTCTAAAATTACTTGTAAAAGAAATCTGCTAAGTTGTCTTTACATGCATCTCACATTAACCTCATCTCATTGATGTTCTAAGAAAGTATCTTGTTCAGTCTCAACCCACAATGAATTCCCATGGTTCTAGATGGTTAATAGTTCTTCTTGTTATTTTATTCAAACGATCCTCCTCAGAAATAAGACGCTTTGTAAACATATTATCTTGATGTGGTGCCCAGGCTATTGAAGACGTATTTCTGTGCATAGATCCTTTCCTATACCTAGCTTTCTGGCTATAGGGTGATGATGAACAAATTTTCAATTTGCAGTAGTGTTTCTGTAGCTGAATACAGTAGGGATTTTAAGAGTCTCAGTTATTTTCCTGAGGAAGCCATGTGAGTGTTAAGGAAAAAAATCAGAGTAAGATCATTATTTATATTGTGCAAAATCTTTCTAGAAATTTCAGTAGCAGAAAAGTTCAACATGTTGTGAGCTGCATAAGCACTTTATAGAAGATTAGAACACAGACTATTTTGTTCATATATTTGAGTAAAGAGGATTTGTTATGACTGTTTTTTTGCGCAATTCCTGTCTGGACATCGAATTTCCTTTTTAAGAACCACTTACTGTTTCTGGCTATTTTATAAGCTTTTAGGGATATGTCTTTTGCTAAGGTGACCTGTTTTACATCATTCCTATAAATTGCAGTTGAGCAGCATCACCTCAGAGGAGAACGGGGAATGGCATTTTATCACCTCTAGAGTTGTGTATCGCCAGGCCAAGGTTGAAGTGTGCCAGAGGGAAAACGTGTTTTGCTGTTTGCACTTTAGGGGTTTTTTTTTGTGACTACATAAAAGAACTTCAGTCTCCAGAGATATAATTACAGCAACTTTCACAGACACTAAACCTGTGCACACAGAGCCACTATATTGAAGAAAATGCTACAAATAGAACAAGACAAACCTTGGGATTTTGGTCTGTTTTCTTGACCCTAGTGGGGAGACCATTCTCAAAGCCTGGGAAAGAAATTCAGGTTCTGTATAACTTCTAGTTTTGTAAGTCATAATTGGCATTTGGAAGGATAGGTGTCACTGTACTTAGAAATTATTTGTCAATAAGTTCATTTATAACTGAAGCTTTAACTATCCATATAGGTCAATAGTTGATCTCTATCAAGAAGTAGAAAACTAGAATTCACAGCCTGAATCTGAAATGTCTATCCTTCCCTTTTAAATTTTCTAGGACTTCCCCACTCTTTGTAATAACTTAATATAATATCAGAGTTTTTAAAATGAACCCCATAACATTTTAACAAATTAAGGGATTTTTTTTCAACTGTCTAAAGTATTAAATGAGGAAAAGTTCCTTGAGACATGTGATTTCCACATCTGAAGACTTACTGAATCAAAAAAAGAAGCACCAGTGTACATTCACATTATTGTAATAAATGTACAACAACTTACAAGAGAACACAGCTCATTAAAAAACATACTGATACCATTTTAAATGCTTTGAAAAATAACAATATAATTCCTGTACTTTTAGCAGCTTGAAGACAATGGGTAATCTACTGTGTAATAACAATGCTGAAAAGTCATATTCATTACTGTACATTTCCCCATGATAAAGCATTCAGAACAAAGACTTGCAGCTAAGAAAAAACAAATCCTCTCAGTGAAGATATGGCCTTTTATCTTAAGATTAGTATTACCTTTAAGAGGCAAACAACATTACAAAGGATCTGCCTTTGATGTATGATCCATCCCACATTTTAAAGAACTCATATTCATTATTTAGAGGTTTATTTTGCTGATAAGAAATATCATCATGCAAAGATGTTACATAATTAGTTGTAACTATCTGATTTGTAATGTACTCCATAGTGTCAAAATACATACATTTGTGGAACTAATTAGTTAACTGAAAAGTATCACACTGCTTGAAATATAAACATTAACAATACTGGAAATACAAATTAGAACCATTCTAAACGTTTCAAAAGCTGGGTGAACTCCGATTTTTACAGCTGAGAGAGCTGTACAAGGTGTTTACTGCTCAGGTAATTTAAATAAATAAAACCTAGATAAACTAAAATAAGTCCCAAGAATATCATATTGAATATGCTTTCTGGATCACTCAGTGACACCTTTCTGCCTTCATCAGCAGAGAGTACCAATAACAGAAATTCTACAAACAGACAATTACAGAAAAAATTGTTTAGAAGAACATTCTCTTTGCATCATATTTAATTAGTCATCAGTTTATGCCCTGAGGTATGAAGGCTTGAATTCCTATGATTTTATACTACTTAATATTCATGGTTATGAGTACTCTCAGTCTTCATATCAAACTAAATCTTTCTAGTATTTTACAGAACTAATATGCATCTTTAGCCATCTGCCTTCTATTGACTATTAACTTTTGACAATGAGTATCATTTCTGAATTATGCACGCCATAACAAAGCATTTTCATTCACTGGTCTTAGATACAGCTTTAGTTTAACTGAGTATCTCTTTTTGTTAAATTAAGAAAGAACACAGACAAAGCTAGTCTTACTTTCATACTTCTATGAAGTTCCTTCTAGTTAATTTGCACTCATGTCTAAAGGCAGTAGATTTTAATTTTTCTCCTATTTAAGCCTTTCCATCAGATAGCCACTTTCACTTTTTGTGTCTTACATTTTCCTTTTCTAACACATTTTTTCCTAAATTCCAATATGAAACCAGAGCATTCTACAGTGGATATTCTCTCATTTATTTTGTGGTGTTATAAATGTTAAAAGATTAGATGACATCCCAGTTTTGTATTTCTACTGTTTTTGGTGTTATCTCTGGTAGAGGTTGCTGAATCCCGCAATCTGAAAGAATCAAGGCTGCTGCAGCTCCATTTCCCTAGGTCCAGCCAGTAGTGAGGCTGAGCACGTTCCCAATGGCACAAACGCATTCACACAGTACATAGTACACTTATACATGTATACAAGGCTGGACACACAGATTGACCTAGACAGAAAACACTCATCACTCAAACAAACATCAAATAACACTAAAAGCCTCATCGTGCTCTCTGGATGATTAGAATGAAGGTTTGTTACCGGGAAAAATAATTATATTTATGTGCAATGTATATGTAAAATATGTACCATGACTAGCTTGTAGCTGATCCCTGGATTCTTACTCTCCCCACTTGTCACATTCCCAGAACAAATACACGTGTACAAATGGGTCTCCTAGTTGACCCTTCAACAGTTGGCCTGAACAGGTCCTGGTCCTGTCAGTACTGACCTCATGCTGTCTCTCTCTGACACGCTCACCCTCCTGGTCCCAGCTCACTTCCCTATTCTCTAGACAGCCTAGCTTGATATCTGCTGGTGATCACACTCTGGTGCACATACCCTTACCTGCTTCAGTTATTGGCACTCAGACATCCACACACACAAGCATCCATAGAAAGAGCCTCCTTTGCTCAGGAAAACAGTTAGAAATGGAGTTAAATGATAAGGACATGGTCAGATGGGCATACTTATGAAGACCTGATTACATGTGACTATCCTGTTTTATCCTGTTATACTTCTATACTCTTGTGCTTGCTCATACCCAAACCATTGAGATCCTTCTTTTTTTCCACCCTTGGTTGGTCCCTCAAACATCCCACAGTCTTGTACAATATCTGAATGCTTTTCCCCGCTATCTGTTAACATGGGAAAGCACCCTCCACAGGTGACGCCTCACGACCTATGGAGTTGAGTGTCTCCTGGGACAGCCCTGAAGGGAGATAGAGCAGGTTTCTCTAACTGGGATATTGTTCCCAGTCAGTCTTGTATTCTTCCCCCTTGCCTTGTGCCCCTATGCTCTTCTAACCTTGTGGAAAAGGGGCCTTCAGTGGGCTGATGTCTCCTGTAACAGGTCTGGTAGCAGATGGTGCAGTGTGCTGTTTAGGTTCCCCCACCTGCTCCTTTATGTGTGTGGAGATGAGCTTTATACTGCATAATGAACCAATCACTACTTCACATACACCAGGTGCTTCCAAGGAGCTGTCATCAATGATACCCAAGTGTCTTTCCTAAGTTCTTTCCATTATCTACACTATGACTGTGAGTAACTAATTTCTGAAAATCTGCCAGTCAGAAATAGAGTTACTAAATGTAGAGTTACCCACAGATTCAAAATAATCAAGACATCCAATAATCAAGACATCTGAAAAGTCATCCACCAAATACATTTGATTTTCCAGTGCATATTTTAGCTCAGTGTGCTAAAATTTCAATTCATATCAATATGCATTGCATATCTATGTTTTAGTTTTCCTGCAACACATAGACTATTTATTCCCAGGTATTAAAAAAGGATAGATCTCCTCCAAACCGGGTAACAGTACTAAACAGGTTTTCCACATTTTGTCTTGTCTTAATACTACAATAATTCCTCGATGCAATTCCTTCTGACAATTCCATATTTGTTTCAGGTAAATTTTACATTTATCATTTAATATTTGTTTGGGGTTAATAAATATTTTGAACATGTAAAGTAGTAGTTGACTTTAATTCCAGAAAGTGCAATTGTCCAGATCAGCTTCTTGAAGTGACAGTCACTACCCTCTGGTAAGAAGAGTTATGTTGGAAGGTTTGGAATACTAGTAAATAAATGAAAATGAATGGAAAAGGAACAGGGAATTTGTAAAAAAAAACTAAGAAAACTATCCCTTTTGTTTTTTATAAACTAAGCATACACTGAAACACAGATCCTTGCCTGTTGCACTTGGTCTGCTGCAGATACCAGACAATAGCTACTGAGTAGCTTAGCTTTTTTTAGGTTGATGGTTAGTGCCGTCATAGCTGACCAGTTTCATGAAATGATGGGATTGTCAGAGTCCAAGTTTAATTTTCCATGACCTTGAGATGGAATAGCTATAAGACTGCAAAAAGAAATAGAAAACACTATTCATAGGCTTTGAAAATTTCTCTTTTGTGAAATTAGAGATTATTTTCTGAAAAACAGCCTAGAATGTGACTTTTCCCACAGCATTTCTTTTAAACAGCTTCCTGCAATTTGTCACTTAATATATTATGTTTCAGTTTTACTTGTGATCATGGCTTGTAATCATTTTATAAAATCATCAGCCTGGGAGTATTCCACTTTAAAATGCAGTTATTGATTAGAAGATTGAGGTACTATTATGCAATGATATTTTTTAATAACCATTTTTCCAGCACTTCAATTTGCAATATTACAAAATGTCCACGGTAGGCATTTTATTTTTTATTTCTATTCGTTTATTTCTAGTCGATAGTTAGCTCTTTTTTTGAACACATGTAACTGTAACAAAAATGTAAAGCCAACAATCTTTGTGCTGGATGATCTTTAAAGGGCCTTCTCCTAGAAAACTCTTGAATAGAAAATTGCATTTAGCAACATAAGAATGTTTTGGGGATAGACAACAACAGATCATGCAATTTGCACTCAAAAATGTATTTCTTGAAAATGTCTTTTTCTTTTTCCTAGATTCTACCTATTATTTGTAGTGAGATTTAGTACTTGATTTCAGAGCACAGAATTTTATCCACATTTGTTATCAAGCTAAACTGTCATATCTTCTCCTAAATCTACTTCCTATTCCATGACAAATTCAATCTCATTCAGGAAAATTGTCAGTCTTGTATTCTTCAAAATGTAGAAAAAATGTGACTTTTGTCTTCTCTCATCTGTCATGAATTTTAAGCAGGTGGTCGTTTGCCTTTGCTCATTGCTTGCTGTGAAAAATATCTCAGAATAATTCTGTAACAGATTGTTTCATCTAAATATGTTACTTTTCTAGCCACTAGTATGTAAGTTTTGATGAAGAGTGAGAGAAGAGCATCATACTAGAGTTTAAATTTCCTGAAACTGATACCTTCAAATGTCACCCACATATGAAAAATTACTGAAAGCAATGATGGGAACAAGTTGATAGGCATATTCAGTGATATTTTTTTGGATCCATGTATAAATTTTAATTGCCAAACATATTTAAAAACAAATAGAAGAATGAACAACAAATTAGATCATCTTGGATGTTTGTTAGACTTCCTAACATTATCTGTTGTACCGTTAAAAAAGGTTTGTTTGCTCAGGCTCAGAAGACATTATTTGTACAGTTAATGTCAAAGCAAATAAGCTGGAAGAAATACACTATCTGAAGAGTACTTGAGTGTGTATCTCATTTTTTAACTCTGCTTTGAAACAGTTATACATACAAAGTGTGTTTATTTCCTGTGCTCTGATTCATCAGATGATGTGCTTGTTTGTCAAGAATGCTAAAAGAAATTAAATAAAACCTAAAAAGATAGGCTAAGAGATCAATGAAGGTAATGAAGAAAATGACAACATTAATGAAAAAGGATTATTCTGCTTATTATATTTCCATATTTTTCTAGGTTGGTTTTGATTTTTTGTTTTAATGACGGTGAATTTTTTTACTACTGAATTCTATGGAAATTGTTCAGTTGAGCTCACCGGGAGGAAAGTGAGCCTTTAGCTGGTCAGAGCAGTGTCTACGTTGTAGAGATGCAGTGATATTTTTTACCATTGCATTTTGATATTTGGCATTTGGATTTTAAGGAAGAAACACAAAAATGTTTTCTAGTACAAAATACAGTGACAATTTGGGTATTTGCATCATCTCAATAAGAGGCATCTTAAGATGGAGCGAGGAGCCTGAGGTCTACGTAGGTTTCTGGTAGGACCAGCTTTGTGTGCCTATGTGGAGAGAGTGAGATAATTATTCAACAGGAGACTTATGAGAATAAGCAGAAATGTAGTACCTGAATAACTAAGTATTGCTCTGAAAGTGACGTAAACATGTGGGAAAGTAAAATAGCAAGAGAATAAGAAAAGAATGAGAAGAGAGTTAGCTGTTATAGGTTGAATAAAGATTAACTAGAAAGGAAGCAAATGGTCAGACAATAGAAAACAGTCAAAAACCATGACAGAATGGAATAAAAAATACAAACAAAAGAAAAGAATGCAAGAGCACAACTGTACTGAGGAACATGACAGGTAGACATCCTGAGATATTTTGGAGGAGCATGGCTCACAGATGCAGTCTGTTTTGTGTCATGCTCCACACCATGCAAAGGGTTTAGAGAACATTGTAGGTGCAGCAACTCCTCTTCTGCCTCACATGCCAGATTGCAGCTGGAATATGGAGTCCAGACCAGGAAGGCAGCTGCAGCCCTGCTATGGAAGTGTGTGAGGAAGGACCACCGTGACAGGACGCCATGAAACATGCACCATTGGGTGAATTTCATTGTCTGGACCTGAGCAGGGGTGAACATTTATGTTGCTAAATACCTGTCTGCTAAAAGAAATTTTACAGCATGTTTAAGCTGCTCCTACTTAGAGTTCAAGATAACTGTCCAGTAGGACAGCTTGAATGGCTTATATATCAGATCATAAGTCAGAGCATCAGAGAGTGCCTCCCCTGCCTGACTTCTGGCACTGAACCTGATGAGAAGGGCTATGGTAATTCTATGGCTGCATTCTCCAGATGGGTGGATAAAGCTAAAGTGCCTCTTGGAAATGCTCTGGTGCCAGGAACAGTTGGGAGACTGCTGACTGGCACAAGCAATGGAGAAGCTGTTTTAACATTTAAGATAACTGTAGGATCATGACAAGGCTCTGGCACTGTTTTATTTACTTGGGCACGTCTCTGATCCCAAGTTAGTTCCAAGCTAGAGCGGGAACAACGGTTATTGTGTCATGGTGCTACCACACATTGGACTCAGAAATTTGTGTAGCAATTCTGGCAGCAATATTAATGTACCACTTGTTTTGATATTATGTATTTGTAAATTTTTATTTTTATTTTCAAGTATACTTGGCTTTATTTCACTCTGAATTTTCAGGGAAGGTAGGCATTTTCAGGAAAAAAATGTTGTTAAGCCCCATGGGAGCACAGTGAAACAGACAGAGTGAGAAAAGGATGCAACCAGACAAGAGGGAGTGGTCAGTCCAAGACAAAGTGTTCTGAGAGCCAAAATTGGTATTTTATTAATACCTCAGAGAAACCTAGAGCGATATTTTGGTTTTTAGCAGTTTTACTCCAGCAACTCTTTTACGGACTCAGAAAGACTGGTGGTACTGAAAATTGTTAGCACTCGTCTAAATCAGCTATGATTTTGCAGGTGTACCTATGAAAAATACATACTGAAATATAAATTCTTTTTTGAAGGTGTGTTCTTAGCTCTTAGCTGGGGAATTCACCTAGTAATGTGAAAGAGGCCTGAGTGCATCCCCGCTCATGGGGGTTTGGCTCCTGGGCCCAGGACCAAGTGAGCACTGCTGGTAAACTGGGGAGTGAGTCCAAGGTTCTGTCAGACAGCCATGGCCATGGCCAACCTTTGGCCCCAGGGAGTCACCTTCAGCTGAGTCTCTTGCTTGGGCCCACCTGAGCTACAGCTCCCACCACCCTCCAGCCATTGGCTCTGTCAAGCTGGGACAACACAAGGGCCAGTGTGCTGGCTGTTCGCCCATCCTCATGGAGGTGCCCAATACTTGGGTCTGAGGCTGCATTCTCAGCCACTCTGCTCCCGGCTGGGGTGGGACAGGCCTGGCTGGGTCTCCTGTAAGAGAGCAAGACCGACATTTCACAAGCCTATTGATGTGGGCAGCTGTTTTCACTGCCACTTCTTTTCCTTTGCTCTAGTGGGATGCTCTGAACAGCTCTGCAAACAGCCAGTTAATGCACTTCAGGAATCCTCAGTTTAGGAGACTTCTCCTGGTTTGATTTAATGTGTATTTTTTTTTTTCTTACTTTCTGTGGCCCCTAAAGGCACTTTTCAGAATTAAAATTTAAAATTTCAAAGTCCCCTCTGGGGAGTCATCTTTAATAACATCTGACTGAGAGTCCAGCAGAGCTTTTTCTCTGTCTGCTGGAGTATAAATTTCAAACACAATTGAAGAAGAGAGTTAAAGAGGCACTTCACAGGAACTTGGTCTATGTATGCTCATGTAACAATTCTGGTACCTGAAAGGTGAAAAGGTTTATAGGATCTGAGATATTATTACCATGATTCCAAAGGTGTAACCTTTCTATTTTTTCTCACTTTGGTTAATGTAATATTTTATCTTTCATAATGAATAAATGTAAGAAATGACCTTTAGATTTAACTTGATTAAGTTGATTATTCATCATTAAAATGTTGTCTGTCACCTTCCATATGGAAAGCATGTAAATTTACCCAGAGAGTAGGGATATGTTATTATTGTCATGTTTCTGAGTTTACATCTATATTGGTTGTACAGGAACTTTGCTTAAGAAATTGCATTATAAAAACATTTTGAAAATTGGTAATTGAGGGTTTCACACTGAAATTTACCATCACTGTAATTCTTTGAAAAGGTTATTGAGCTCACTGAAAGCTAAATGCATGCATAAATAAAAGCTAAAATATAGCTTTATGTTTTACACTTGATAAATATTCATTATTTCTCATCCATGTTATCCTTTGTTCTTACAAAACTTGACCTATGGGTAGTTATTCTATCAAAATTTTACACACTAACTAATAAACTTGAACAATTTACCTTTAGTCAGGAAAATTCTCATCAGCCATATACTGTTCCTGACAATACTTCAACGGTTTCAAAGTTCATTTTAAATAATTCTAGAAATATTACCTTGGATTTTATTGTTTGGACTGCTTCATGGCATTTTGAAATTAGGAGATGTCCTTAATATGGTAATAAATAATGGAGAAATATAGTTGCACTTTGAAGTTCAGTGGAAAACCAGTTGAAATTAGTGAAGAGTAATTTTGCTGTTGTCAGAAATATAGAGGTGTCAGTAAAAGATGTCCACCTGTTCTGCTTCTGGAATGAAATCCAGCAAAAAAAAATCTTCCCTCAGGCCATAAAATGACTGTGTAATTAAAACCTATTGGCAGTTTCTATACCCAAGTACCTTCTGTAATGTTGTTATTCCTGTGCAGGTTGGAAGGTCAAATTAGAGAATTCATATTCATTTCAATGGCCACTTTGCTACCCTTCCACCTGTCCCCCCAGACTCTTTCATTAGGGATGAGGCCTTCCCTCAGGTTTCTCCCTGTAGGACCTGGCTCACGTCTCCTGACAACACACATAGAATGAATCATAGAATGGCCTAGGCTGGGAGGGACCTTAGAGATCATCTAGCCCAACCTTCCTGTTATGGGCAGGGATGCCACCATGTAGTTTAACAGCCTTCAGGTTCGGGGTACGGTAAGGTGTTAGCCATGTTTTAAGGTGGAATGAATTGTTGTGTCTCTGTGTCGATCATAGAGGAAATTTGAACACTGAGCTGCCTAACTCTGTGTTTTGTCTGCTGATGCTATTAAAAGCTGTAAAGGAAGGTGTGATTAAGGCTACTGGGTTTATAAGTCCACCGTCTTGAAATTAGGCAGGCAATTATAACTTTGTGGTAACAATTGGTTTCGCTGGTCCTCTCTCTGTGGTAATCCCTCTAAACGGTAGTAAGGTCATTAGACAATAGTTAGTCTGTGATGGTTTTAGTTGTGTACATGCAGACAAATGATTGTATGTCTTTCACAAGGAACAGCAAACTGTTTCAGATTGGATTAAAGGATTATTAGTGGTCTGATATATTTTGCTGTCAGTAAGAGGTTTATAAAACCGACCATATGCACATTGTCATTCTGATCAAATCTGAAGAGTCCTACTAAGCACAGCAGTTCAGAAAGAAAGATTCAGACTGAGGACATGTTGTACTGCAGAACACCATTACTTAGATTTAATGCTGAGGTGATGAGGAAATCTGTAAATTTTCTAGCTAGTAGCATATTTGCATGGCTTTGTAAAACAAGCACACATATCGTTGAATAGTTTCCCTCCTGTTGAGGGTTAAGGCTAGGCTGGACACTAAGGCTGACAGATGGTATCTAACCCCTCTCCCTCCCAAAACA
>NW_009699644.1:0-8865 GCF_000703405.1 Apaloderma vittatum
TATATCTATATCTATATATCTATATCTATATATATCCCTTAGACTGGTAAAAAGTCAAATATACTGAGTTTGGTTTCTGCTAATGCTGTAACTTCAGGGATCCCTTAATAAACAGAGCTCTAAGTGCGACTTGAAGATTTTTTTATATATATATTTTTTTCCAATAGCAATAATCCTGAAGTTTCTGTGAGCTTTGTTTCATGGTCTTTCAGTTTCTGTTTTAAATAAGAAATAGTCACTAGTGATCCTGAATTTAGCTGCTTGCTTCTTTTAAACTTAATTCCCTTAAAAGCTTTTTTTAAAAGTAACATGAATTTTTGGTACAGCACTGGTCATGATTCGTACTTTTTGAGTTATACTAACCAACTGAAAAGTCTGTGAAAGTGGCAGAAATATTATTTTGGGGGTTTTGAGGTGTTCCCTTTAGCACTAAGCTTTTAGGTGAGACGGTCGTTTTGCTTATTTCCTTGAATAAAGCACTTCCACTTCATTGAAAAATTTACATTGTGTGTCTGAAAATAACAGGGGAAAGAGATACAAAGATGTGAAATAAAGAGCCATCCTAAACCACGTATAAAATATTACGAGAAGCAGAAAAAATATTATAGCTTGACTGAAAAGGAATAGCTCTGGAATACATGTTGGCTTGTCTGCATATAGTAATAGAATTATGTAGGTAAATTGGAGGCTTCATTTTCGGCCAGAAAGAGAAAAACATTTTGCTTTATTAACCTTTCCTTCTGCTCTCCCTCCTCTTTGCGAGCACACGTCGGCTTTTCCTTCCCAGCTGCTCAGTGTGTGCTCACTATTAGCCCCTTTAAATCATGTAGCACAGTACAATTACAGACCCCGTGCAGATCTGCTTTTATTTAAGTTGTCGAGACAATTTTAGGCGTATTTCTAGAGACTTTATAGTAATCGTAATAAAGTTAAACCATATTGGACCTGCTTGGACGACCTCAACTCTGCTACGGAACGTAAAACTGAGATCCAGTCGAGATGGGGTTCACCCACCCCATGCAAAATCCTGGCCAGAATTAATTTTTATGAAGGAGTACGATGCGAGATTCTGGATGAATTGTGCCGAATGACTGACCCAGTGAGAACAGATGTATTAAGATGCTTTTACAACATTTATTTTATGTTGCAGAGGGTAATAAAGGTAAGTCCACATCTGAGCTGCATTTTCTCTGTGGAGGTAGGGAGCGGTTCCCACACTTCTTAGATCTCTTGCTTGCAAACATCCAGACATTGCTGAAGGAGACTGAAAATGTCATTCTTACCTTCATTATTTCCTTATTCAGAAACCTAAATCTGATAAAATTCTCTTCTGTTTGGCAAGGAAAGCTGAGCTGTGGGTAAAATGAAACTGAGCGTTACGTATGCCAAGGGAAAAAAGAAAAAATTCTGCATGTATGTAAAAAAAAGAAAAAAAAAGAACAACTACTATCGCACAGAAAAGTTTTGGTAGAGTTTATTGAAATAGTTAAGTAATAATGGTCTTCTTGATTGCTCATATTAGCTTTGAAAGCGACTGGCATGCATCTCTTGAACTCCTAACAGATTTATTCTCAGAGGTCTGGTCTCCCTATAGTCAGCCGAGTTCTACCTGTCTAAAAACCCAGCATTCACGGGTCTGGTGTAAGGAAAAGCTCAGAAGCTCCCAACGTTTTTTTTCCCCTTAATTACATTTAAAACTATTTTCTTTTTACATAACATTTGTGTTGTTAAATAAATTAATTAGCTTTAAAGTCTATTAAATGTAATTAATATAATATAGCAGGACACACTGTAATTAATTAGGTGTTTTTAAAGTGTCATTTTCTCCTTTGTACCACTGTAATTGTAGTTATTTTGAGCACATTGAAAATAATTTAAACTAATTGTAAACTTTTGGTACAAAAAAACCCCCTAAATCTGGACTTAAATTTAACTTTGCATTAAAAATAGGTTCTCTTTTAATGCTGCTCTATTTCAGTCGTCTCTGATTAATTTTCAGCCTTAGAGTGAAGTTGGGGAAGGCAGCGTCCAGTAACGTGAGAGCCCTTCCGAGAGGTTGTACCAAGGGGTGGGGAAGTTCCTCCTGCAGGGTTCCTGCTTTTCTTTGACCTCACCCCACATTTCCTTGCAGGTTTGGATATTTTAAAGAACAGTTTGCTGAAATACCTGTTTAAACTGGCCTTTCCTGAAAGCACTAAGGAGTTACGCAGAACGTGATTTCACTCTCTTTTGAATTTTCCTTTTGGATTAGTTAATTTAATTTTAATTCTTTTCCCAAATGTTATTTTCCCATAACAAATTAGACGTGCTTTCCCCTTTTGCTTCCCCTCTCCTCTTCCTTTTTGTGTCCTTTCTCCACTAAAAAGGAAAAAAAGAGGGAGGAATTTTTTCAAGCTGTGGAACAAGGAGGGATGTGTAGGTTTTAGGTTGATATGTTTCTGACTGCAGAATCGAACAATACTGAACTCTTAAAAAGCCCATTTTTTCCTTGCTTTTGAAACGTCCCCCCTTTTTTTTTGGTATTATGTTAGAAGTAATGACTGCACAATTTTATATGGGCATACATTGCAGTTTAAAACATGTTTTTGTTTTGACAATTATATTTTATTACACATCCCTTTCTCCTATTACTCCTCCTTTTACTGGCAGTAAAATATTTAGGTGTTTACCAGCACAGGTTCAAAAAAAACAACCAAAACCACACCACCAAAACAAACAAAAAAAAGCCTTGGACTCAGAGCAGGAATTAAAATCTAGCTTTCTGTGAGAAAAAGGAAGATATTTGTGATGTCACAGTAATTTATGATGTGACCAAGAAATAATGGGTCACAGTTTTAATACAGCAACCGTGCCTTGAGACTTGAAAGGTCTGTAAATCATTAAATGATTCTACAACCAGTCAAAATAGACAAGTAGAGCAGACAGAGCCAAATGTGAACGTATTTGACAGCTCTGCAACTTAATTGCTTTTATAATGCCAATCAAGTAGGCTCCACTTGGATTTTTTGGCCAGGCTTCTGAGAACCGGATTACCTAGAACATGGAAAATATCAGATCCACAATTTTTTAATTTTTTTTTTCCCACTGCGGGCTTGCTGGGTGCTTGTAAACAAACCGTGCTGCCGTTTGGTTTTGCTCAGCCAGTTCATGAACACACCGTCGTACGACGATCGTCGCGGCTCTTATCCGAGTCCTGGAAATGTTTGTGCAGCAGTAGCAGGGATGTGCTTCTGTTCAGGCTAATTGCAGTTCTCTTTATGAGCATTTATGAGGGTTTGGAGGAGCTTGCTCTGCTTTTTACGTACACTTGGATGTTAAGATTGTGATTCTAGCAGCGTTTGCTGGTGCAGCTGCCCCAGTAAAAGCCCAGCCCGAGCAGGAGAAGCCCGTCCTCGGAAGACGAGAAGGATTAGCTGGAGAAAAACACGGTTCTGCCTGAGCAGCGTGAAAGCTGTTTCTGTGCCAGCCTGATCAGGGGAGTGAAAAGCAGATGATTGAGGGCTCAGGAAATCTCCTCATGATCTGAAGAAAAGGTATTTACTATATGAACTCCCATTGCTAAAGAGCATTATCAGAATCCTGTATAGACAGGACCACAGATGAGAGGACACAAAATAGCTTGTCTGGATTTTTGAAGCCTGGCTTTATTGGAAGAAAAGGTGACACAGAACCAAGCTTTTGAGAAGGCGGTGTGCCTTGCCCTTGGCATACAGCGCCACGGAATTAAGGTTGTCACCTTTGAAATCTGTAAGAAAATCAGTGACTTTGGACAGATGTCTGTTACTCAGTAGCTCTTCCAGTAACAGGCAAGTCCCGGGTGAAGCAGCAGCTCAGCGTAAGTCGTCCGATGCTCCTGGGAGCTTTTGCCATACAAACCCCCAGACTTTGAGAGGTGGCTCGAAGCACTGCAGCGGCATTCCCGAAATCTGGCTTCTAAGCCTTGTTCTGTTGTAGAGTTAGGATGCAATTTTGTGGTAAATCATTATTTATGTGCTTTAGTTGCCCTTTATTATGCAGTGAGGATGGTAATTCTTCCATTCTTGCATCCTTCGAGTGCATTTTTAATTCAGATGGTTTTTATGACACGGAACAATGTGTATTTTGTGTCAGTACGATGCTTGGCACTTCAGGAACCTTGACTTTCGTCAGGATTAATGGATGCTAGCAAATGCACAGGAAAACAAGCTGCACCTGGCATCTGGCAAGGAGTAAGGGCCTGGGACAGGGTGCAATATTTGTTATGACTGAATGTGATAATTGGTTGACTTAAAATTTTCATACTCGCACCTGCTTGGCTTTTTGTAAATGGAACGAGCAACCAAGACATCGTAGACCGTTTCTTTGGCAGAGTTGGATTTTTGGATAATCGTGTAATATGTTGCTTATGCATTTTAATGGTTAACCATTAATTGCTATCCCTGGGTGATATTGTTGGGAAATATTAACGCTCTAATAGCAGTAATAATCCTTTCTTCATCCCGGAAACCTAAAAAACGTGGTGTATGTGACAGGTTGGATGGGATGCAGAAAGAAGATCTGGGCTGACCCGAAATGGTCTCAGCCGAGAACAGGAAAAAGCCCTGATTTGAAGGAGGTAATGAGGTTAATTAGAGGCCCAAGAACAGTTGGATGGTCAGGCGAGATGAAAGGAAAAGGGTACTTTCTTCTGGGATGGAAAACACAGGATTTTCTTCCGGAACTGCAAGATGTGCTCTCTTCCGAGCCAACACGGAAGGAGATGCGAAAGGGGTGCTCACTTCTCAAGGAATCTCATAAGGGCACAGAATGCAGCTACATTAAAAAGAGCCGGAATTTCTGGCCTTACTGTAATGAGGGGGTGAAAATCTGTTTGTTTTCCACTAAAGTTTATTACAAGGTGACTTAAACACGTGAAGAAGTAGAAAACATTCTGGCTTCTTAAACTGGAGTGGTTTTAAGTGGTTGTTATTAAACTAATTTTTTTTCACTACAGAGTGAGTTTTATTTCCCCATGGACAAAAAAAACCCAACGCCTCAGCTATTTCTACTTCTCTCTTCTGTTCAGTAAAGTAGGGAAGTAGAAGGAGGCATTTGGTAGATAATACTGTATTACAGTACAAGACTATACTGCCATCGAGAGGTGTTGGGTGATATCATACCAAGCGCAGAGTTGAACTGCAAAAATGAAAAAAAAAACACAAAAAAACCCAACACAAAAAACCCCGGACAGCTTGTTTTTAAAAATTCACGTGTATGTGGATGCATAGCTAGCTGCTCATGTTAAAGCACGCTGACCATTTTATAGGCATTCAGTTTTCTAGCTGTATATGTATGAGGAGTTTGTAGATGACGCATATTTTCTTTGTAATTTCTTGCTTTATATCAACTAAGACCATAAGTGCTTTTGATTAGGTCAAATGTTAAATTCATTGAGAATAATATGGGCCCTTTGTGGCCCCTTACAGATAATTATCTGTGCAGTACTTCTAGGTATGTAGTCCTATAAATAACTGAAAATTGCAGGTTTTATTTTAATCACAGGATATTAACTGAAAAGTAATATATTTGCTTTTACAGTCAGATAATTTGTTTCTTTAGAAAATGATTGGAAGAGGCGATAAGGAGTTTAGAGTTGGGAGTATTCAAGTTTGGAACTTCAGTATAGAAAAATTGGTCTTACCGGGAACTATCTGTATTAAAAAATTGATGAAGTTGATTTTTGTGACACTGTGTGGAGAAATTACTAAGCTTGAGCAACCTGAGCTTAAACTGTGTTTGTTTGGGCCCCCAAAACAGTTTCCATGTTCTGACCTCTGGGAGATATATTTCAAAATTTTAAAACGAGAGGCACTTTCAGCTGCAAAAGTTGGCCCAAACAGAATGAGTGCGCGGGGCGAGAGGATATGCCGATGGTGTTTTGTCTGGTTTTTCCGTAACAGTTTATACCACCACCCCAAGAGACTGGAAGAAAATAAATTAATGAGTTTTCTTTCATCGCATTCACTGTGCAAAAGCTCAGAAAGAAGACAGAAGCGATGCTTCTGTGATTCAAGCTACTGATTTGGAGATCAGGCTCTTGGATGTTGTGTGTGTTCGAGCACGGGGGACACACTCACTGGGCTTAAGATGAGCCTCTTCAAACCCCTAGGTTGGCAAGCTGGAGTCGTTGTAGGTTCCTCACAGGAGCTTTGGGAGGAAGTACCATTCATATTTATGAGATACTTGCCTACTGTGACAGAGAGGTTGGATTAAATGATCTCTAAAGTCCCTTCCAGCCTGGGCCATTCCATGATTCTGTGATTCTATACTATGATGTGAATAACACAATAGGAATTACCAGCAATAGACAAGCAAGAGATATTTCACTGGAGAGCGTAGTAGCCCTCTCTCTTCTGAGAGGAAGGAGCTGCAGTTACCAGCGTGGATGGTTAAATAACGTCCTGATAAAAGGTCCCCACCGGGCGACTCTACTTGCTACCGCTCAAACTGCCTCTGCACGGGCTGATCAGCCGCCCTTCCTCTCCGTCACAGGGCGGGCGGATGGTAGCAAACCTCCTCCCGAGACCCTCTGCCCGGCCTTGGCCGGCCCCTGACTTCCGGTCAGTCACCGTTTGATCTTTGGAGTTTCTCTTTGGTCGAATTCAGAGGATGAGAAAGGTGGCTCCCGGAGTTTTACGTTAAGACTTCGCTGGAAATTTCCAATGTCTGTCTTCAGACCTGCTTTATGAGCAGCAAAACCGGTCGCCTTTTTAGCACGGTGCGTGGAGGTCTCAGCATTTTATAAATTGGAACGCAGCGAGCTTGATTGTATGAGGTGAGTAAGTCACAGCTGCCCCGTTTTTCAAATAGCGAGCGGAGGAAGTCCGGTGTGATTTACCCAGGGCCACAAACATGTCGTGCTGCAAGCGTCGACGCAGCCGGGTTGGACGCGCAAATCAACGTTTCTGTGTGCTGGCACCTCAAGTACTTCCTGGCTGTTTGAATTCGGAAATTATTTGCCTTTATTCTCCTTTAAAATCAGATACGTGGGTTTATTTCTTTTCTTTAAATGCAGCATTCTCGTATAAACATTTTAATAGATTTTTAAATTTCTCCATCTTTTGGTGCATATAGCAATAGTCGCTGTTGTCATTTTATTGTAGTTGTTACTATGTCACCTTTTAAATTTTAATAAGGTTTTCCCATAGTGAAAATGAAAGGAACAATTCCCACGGAGTCATGGCACAGTGAGCTACAGGAATATCATACTGAGGGAAAAAATCACTTTGTTTCTGCTCGCACAGATCAGTGGGTGGGAGATTTTCAGCCGTAGGTTTTAGAGAAGGGCTGTGGTACAGCGGGCTTGCAAATGAACGTCCCCTGCAATTGAGATTTTACCATTTTAAGAAGAAAATATATGTGATGGCATATATTACGCTTAATATTTTGGTACATAGAAGGAAATGTTTATTATCTAGGGATTTGTAACTCATCATAAGGACTTTTCCAGGATTTTCTCTATTTATTTATTTATTTATTTTGAGACTTGGCAAGGTGAGTAGGCAAGTAAAAGGAACAAATTTTTTTTCCCGTTTTGAATGCTTGCTTACTTAATATGTTTCAGTTTAAGTGCAAGACTGAAGTCAGCATACATGCCAAATAATTTATCAGTCTAATTTCTGATGGCAACAAGAATAGCAGTTTTATAGGTACCAGGATTCTGGGTTTGGTAAAAGCAGTTAAATTAAATTACGCCAATTTGAAAGTCAAAACCAGTTGAGCTACACAAGAGCATCCTATTTCTGGTCAAAATAGGAAACATTTGGGATATTTTGGGGGTTATGTAAAGACTTTAATTTGTAACCACACCGCGTCCGCTCAGTCTAAGTGGTAGACAAGAATAGTGTGCGATTTGCAATTTTTTAAACGCGTTATTTAAACCATATAACTGCTTATAGGTTTTTCTTTTGAATGATAGTTAATCTGAGCTGCGATTAATTCTTTTAACATTTTGATAATTGAAAAAAGATGCGCACCCAGCATTTGCATGGCTAGATGCAAGTGCCTTTAAATGCAGCTTATTTTGTTTTAGTCATTAACTTCTAGAAGAAAAATAAATAGTTTTTTTGCTGTATGCCCTTTGCGTAGTTGGTGTGATTTCAGAACCTAGAGGGGGAGTAGCTGTTGGGCCACATAAATAAGAAATTAACACAAGTTAGAGCGGCACTCTGGTCAAATTGCGCCAGGCGGAGTTTGAATGAGTATTTTTTTGAACACGCTGGGATACCTTCAGGTTACCTTTTTATTTTTTCTTGCTTGAAATTTTTAACTTGGGATCTGTCAGTGTGGCAGAAAGAAAGCAAAATTCCGTGTTGCGAATGAGAGGAACTTTATGACCGCTAGCGGGGAGCTTGCAAGGCTTGCTCGCCACCGTTGTGTTTTAAATCTTTTTTAAAAATTGACTGAGCGATGTGTCTTCCAAACAAATGGGCATTATTGACACATCGAAAACTCAGTGGTTTTTGTTTAACAGAATCCTCCACTCCGCAGAACTTCTTTTCTTTGCTGCCTGGTGCACGAATAATGATGTTGAGCTCAGACTCTTGAATCAAACAGCATTTCATGGCACTGGGGTTTTAAAAAGTTCAAAGTATCTTCAGTTCTGGGCGTTGGAATCCGTGTGTTCTTTGGGTTTATGAACTCATGCCAAAATTGGAAAAGCTTCTGCCAGGCTTTTCCTCTTGAATGGTGTATTTTCACTTTCCAAGTGCTGGCGTGCACATCTCAGTTTCTTTACTTAGTTCCTAATTCTTCCTTTCGCTCCAGTACCTGCTTTGCCGTGTTGTTGCCTTGTCGGTACCGTGGAAATGGGTGTTGGGGAATGTGTTCTTGGAGCAGGGATTGAGC
>NW_009699644.1:8896-16212 GCF_000703405.1 Apaloderma vittatum
ATGGGCTGCAGTGTCCTGCCGTGGCTCACCTCTGTTTTCCCCGACCGCTCGTCTTGGGAGGGAAGGGGAGGTTTCCTACCTTGTGAGCTGGAGTTTATTAACGAATACTAAACCTCGTGTGTGCTGATAGCTTAACGGACTGCAGCAGGATTAAAGATGTCTTCTCTGAGTGTAACAGGACCTATAGTGCAAATCATTGACGTAACGTCCTCCACTTCTAATTTCAGGCTGGAGGCTCTCAAGTGATCTTTACCAATCCACTGGAAATTGTCAAGATTCGGTTACAGGTGGCTGGAGAAATTACTACTGGTCCACGAGTTAGTGCCCTCACCGTGTTGCGGGACCTCGGCTTCTTCGGTCTCTATAAGGTACGCTTTGTTTTTCTACATGCATGCGTTAAAAGCCAATTACAAATATTTCAGATCAAAACATCGCTTCATTGTTCTCAGAAACTTCATCGGTGGGCGTAACAGTACTTTAAAAAAAGGTCCTCCTTATTTTGTAATAATGTCTTCATTTTTTGTTTCTAACATGTTTTTTAAACATGTGGTTCTTGTGGATCTTACTAAAATTTATGTTCTCGCTTCAATAGGTCTAAGTATTGTTCATTGAGGAATAGTTTGTGATTCCCAGTGCAATTCCTGCGTCTGCCAGGTGTAAAAATAAACTGATTTTCATCTGCTTCGTAGAATCGTGATACGGAGCTTACTGTGCTTTTGCTCTTCTGTGTTTGCTTCAGCAGCTTTCCCAGATGTCGTTGTTAATTTGGGGATGGGAGTTAATTGCAGCACAACAGTAGTGAAGAAATACAGGCAGTGGGAGCCCAGCGTAAGAATAAACTCCTAAAGCGAGCTTCCCCTTGCTACTTTAGAAGAGCATTGCCACAATAAGAAAAAAAAAAAAAGCTGCTTTTATGTATGTATACTACAAACATTAAACTTTTTACATTACTGTCCTCACATAGGTATGTAGATACGTAGAAATAAAGTTAGGTCTCATGTTAGACTGCAGCAGGATTGGAAACATCTGCTGAATCTAATAGGGTATATGCCACAAATAATTGGAAGGACTTACATACTGTCCTCTAGTTTTAGATGAAGGAAACTTAATATAGGGGAGTATGAAAGGTCTCACAGTATCTTGGGACAGCTATTGCACACGGTGTTGAAACAAAAATTATAATGAATGACCTAGAGCACGCTGTAGTAGTATTTCTTCAGATTCTGCTTCTCAGGAGAAAGCTTTCACACTACCCGTTTGGCCCAGTATTCCCAGTGCAGCAGGCAGCATTCCTCCGTTCCTTATTTAAAGCAGCGCAACTGTAAACTGAAGATGCCTCCAAAACCACCAAAGGAGCCCCTTCCCCCTTGTCCACAATATTGAAATTCCGTCTCCATTTTTAAGCATCCTTTTAAATTGTTCTGTTACCATTACAAAGAGGGAGCCCCCCTGGGAAGAGCTGTATGTATGTTTTGGCCTGGAGAGAAGCTGCAGGTCTGAATAGGAGTTAACTCGGAGTTGTTTTTCCCTTTAAATTGACTTGCTAATTTTTGGGGTGTTTTACTGGAGCTGATGCTATTGTGGAAACTCCATTAGGGTGTTGATCAGATCAAAATTTACAACTGAAAACGTGGGTCTGGTAAAAGGTCTGCAGCCCTGAGGCTGTGCAACAGTGGAGGGCAGCTACTGACTTTGACTTGGACTGGTAAAAATTAAACGTAAACCAAGAATGTCGAGCTACTTTCCCAAAGTTAGCATTTTTTAGATTTACTTTGTTTCCTGAATACCTGCTCTTGGTAGCTGAGCAGAATTTGGTGCATTTTTCTATTTTTAAAAATCTTGGGTTGTAATATGATTATTTTTTTCTGTTTTCTGGAGTAGATACTTGTAAGGAATATGCCCCAACAGGAACTGGTTACAGCGCTGTTGCGTTGAAACAGGCAGTTACTTAGTCACAAGCTGGACGGTCTCATTGGTTCATTCATTAAGTCCATTTACCTCCACCAAAAAAAAAAGCCATGGAGGGGTTTTGTTTCAACTGTAATGTTTGTCTCCACCCTGTTCCTTGTGTTCGTGTCCTTTTGCATGTCCAGTTTGGATTCGTCGCCTACAAAAACTTGACCCATTTGACAAAACCAGAGAATTTAACCTGGTGATCTCAGTCTCTGCGACCCAGAGACATCGGTGGTCTGAAATGAATTGATTTAGTGAGTATAATGACCAAGGGAACATCGAATAATGATAAATGTTCTACTAATGAGAACTGAAACATGTTGGTACATTCGGAATGTACTCTTAACGAGTCAGATTAGCTTTAAAACTTTAAAACGGGGCTGAGGATTTTGTGTCTGTCCCAGTACTTTCCATGCTGTTTGCTCCAACATGAACAACTCTTTGATTTGCATCTTCTTTCTTCTCACTTCATCTTTCATGTCTTAAGACACAAGGCTTGGATCCCAAGCCCCTAGTACACTTATTTTAGTAGAACGAGTCAAGACTCCTTACACGCTGCTGCAGAAGAACAAAATTTGTTTTAGACAAAGTTTATTTGTGAATGTTGGCGTTTGTTTATCAGCTTCATGGGCCTTTATTATTCTAGCTGTTTAAACACTGGTCTACCTAGGCGATGATTTAGGACCAACTGATTAACTTTCTTTTGCCAGTGCTGGAAGCAAAATTCTAGACTTGTCAGGAATTTTCATTTTAAATACATGGATGTAATTTTTTTCCCTAAGTTTTTCTTCTAAAAAAAAAAAAAGTTTTACAATCCAAAATTTAAATGCAATATTTCATTTCATAGTCACTAATGAAATTTGTTGGTTTCATTTTTTTTGTGTTTGGTGTGGCCTGAATTTATTTTCTTTTTTTTTTTCATTTTTTCCCTTTTTTTTTCTTTTATGACCAAAAGAAAACAACCCCAACAAAAATTAACTACTCCATTAGTTTTAGTTTCAAGACCATGACGTTCCTCCTTTTCCACTTGGCTTGTTAGAAATTCTCATAAAACTGCCTGAGGAAGGGTTGACTGCCGATTTCTCCAGCAGTTTCCACCACTAACCACCCAACTAATCCATGGATTCATGGATATCGAGCGCCTGTAGCGCTGTTTACATGGAAAAGGTGGAGATGACGGCTGTGTAGATGGTCCCAAGCAGGGTGGGATAGACAGTACGAGCAGCTGTACAGAGGGAGAGGATCCTCTGCTGCCTCCGGAATTTCTTTAAGGGTCTTGCTTTGAGATGGGAAGTAAAGGGATTCAGCCTGAGAACCGGAGAACAAAGATCAGCTATTTGTCTGTGCTGCCAGCAGTGGAGAAAACAGGCTTGTTAACGAGCTAGAATAAGTGGGGGGTTATCACATATTTAGCAGCAAGGTGGAGCCCAGGAGACAGGGTGGGAACTTGAAGCTAATATTGCCATGATGATAATTTTTCAAAATAGGAGCACGGCAGTTTTTAAGTGGTTGGGTTTTTCTGGTGAAGGACGGTGTCACCAGTCAGTCCACAAGCTCATAGTCGAACCGAAGAGTTTCCATTCCTCGTTGATCAGCTACAAACCTTTTAAATCCAGTCTGCAGCACGCTGGCGTTTCTGTTCCTCTTGCTCCACTTCGGTGCTGTTTCATTTTTACCATGTTGCAAGGACTGTGGTGAAAATTCTCTTTTCCTGGTTCAGGAATCAGAATCACACAATTGTTGAGACTGGAGAAGACCTCTGAGATCATCAGGTTCAGCCTTATGAGATCATCAAGTCCAGCCTACAGATGTTGCCTTGAAAGGTCTTTTTACCACCACAGATCATTCTGGCGTGCTCTGCTTAGTTCCTGTGAATCCTTTGTTCTGAAATTTGGGTCAAAATCCGTAAGAATCCCATACAGTAGTCAACGAGCAAGAATGTAATTATAACTGCAGCAAGAAGATGAGAAGAGTTCCATAAAATGGCCTTAGTTTCATGAAGCAAATCCATGCATGTCTTAACAAGATCCGCTGCTCGTTGTTTGAATTGTTTTGTGTTACTTTTTACCTATGAAGCACTTTGTGTAGATTTTAAAATAAGATGCCCACACATCCCTGGTAGAGGTGATTTCAGTGTTTCTGTCTTGCATTAACAGAGAAAAACAAGGCACAGACACATAAATCTTACGTCGCATGTCAACAAATTAACAAAGGAAATGCTATGTAAACCCTTTTTGCCTCCAGCTGTGTGAATCTTGTATTGATTATGATCATAATTATCCCGGCATTCCAGTCCAAATGAATAACCATTTGAGGGTCACCGAGAAGCTGGGTTCCCTAGTTTCGTTTCCCCCCTGTATGAGTGAGATTAATATTCTTTTGGGTCATTCTTTGGCATGTGAACGTGGTGCTCTGCTGTGCTGAAGACACAAAACCCGTCACAGCAGTGCTCTGCTGAGATCGCTGCTCCGGGCTCTGCTCTGCTTGGTGTTAGAATTGGTTTTGTTGAAAGCCCGTCTGGAGGTCATCAGGGCAACCTGCCCCAGTATTTGACCACCTTCAGGGTTTAAAACTAACAAAACCAAAAAGCCCTCATCCTTTTGCTAATGCCCAACTGGAATTGGCCACCTTCCAGCTTCTGTTGTTGTCCCTAACCCTTCCTCTGTGCACCTCCAAGAAGAGTCGTCTTCCCTGCACCCTCCCTCTGCGTGGCTGAAGGGAGCAGTAAGGTCTCACCCAAGCCCCAAGAATCACAGAATTACTGAGGCTGGCAAAGCCTCTGAGATCACCAAGCCCAGCCCATGACCCAACACCCCGACATGGGCCAGACCAGGCACCAAGTGCCACATCCAGCCTCTCCTTAAAGCCCTCCAGGGACGGTGTCTCCCCCCTGCCCTGGGCAGAGCATCCCAGTGCCTGAGCACCCTCTCCGGGAGGAAGGGCTTCCCCTCAGCGATGAGCACACCAAGCTCCCTCAGTCTCTCCTTGCATGCCATGGGCTACCCAGCTGGCTTGGTGGCCCCGCGTTGGATTCCCTCCAGTGTGACAACATCTGTCTGGTACTGGAGAGACCAGAATGGACACAGGACTCCAGGTGTGGTCTCACCAGTGCTGAATAGGGGGGAATAACCTTGCACCCTTGCTACTACAGGGGTGTAGCTGGCTGTCTTCACTGCAGAGAGGCATCACGAACCCATACTCAACTTACCCACCAGACTTTCTCTCCAAAGCTGCTTTCTGGCCACTGGGATTCTCAGCCTGGACTGCTGCTTTGGGCTGTTCCAGTCCAGGTGCAGGATTTGACCCAGGCAAGGTGTACGACAGCCATTGCTCTCCCCTCGTCCCCAGGTCTGCAAACAGGGTGGGCTGCTGTGATTTGGGAAATCCACACTGGTTGTTCCCAGTTTCTCTGTTGCCCTTCGTACACTTGGAGTTGGCTTCCAAGGAGCATTTGCCCCACAAACTTCCCGGGCACAGGCGTGTGCCCAAACACCTTGCAGTTTCCCAGATCTTCCTTCTTGCTCTTCCAGGTGGGTGTGATGTTTGTCTTTTTGCAGTTGTCAGAACCCCCTTGTCTGACTTGACATTTGGAGGGTAATAGCAGCCTCACAGAGATGTCAGCCGGCTCTCTGGGCACCGTCGGAGGTGTCTCTCCTGGCCACACGGACCGAGTGTGTGCAGGTGGCTGGAGGTGCCGCGGGGCTCAGGCACACTGCCCGAGGGCAGATTTTACTCACAAAAGCAAAGCAATTGCTCTACTTTTGCTCTGTACTTTGTCACTAGGTTTCCTGCCCCTATTTGAGCAACGGTCTCACATTTTATTTAGTTATTTAGTTATCCTTTTGCTGCTGGTGCGCTTGCAGAAGAGCTTTCTACTCGCCCTTACCAGACCCAACTCCAGCTGACCCTTGGCTTTTCTGGCTCCATGGCTGCGTGCCCAAGCAGTGGTTCTGTATTTCTCCTGGGTAGCCCTCACACACCTCTGCTTCCTTTTCACTTTCTGCGTTTGGACTCGATCACAAGTTCCCAGTTCATCCATGCTGGCCTTCTGGCATGGTTGCTCAACCTGCAGAGTGGGATGGGCCATCGTAGTGCTTCAAGGAGTCTTTGACAATCAATATTATCTCGATGTACCTTTGTAACTCGAAAAATTTTTATCCAGGGGAAAATTGTTATCACATCAAGGTTCAGGTCAGATAATTCCAACCTTCTCCTCTTCCATCCTCACCGAAGTCCTGAAGACCATCAGGTCTGGAAAAACAGAGGGGTTTTTAGCTATTTGTCCACCATAATAAGCACAATTTAAAGTCAGAGCTTCCACCCAGACTCACTGCGCCTTCTCTGGGTGTTAATTCTGCAGTGATGCGCAGCTTAGAAATAAAATGCATGTTAATTCCAGCCATGAAAAGATTGGAGACGCGCAGCTCGTTAGGCTAACCGCTGGGTTGAACCCGTCGTTCTTTAAAGCTAGAAAGCAAATATTTTTTTCTCCCTTTGCCTAAATTCTGAACTACTTGTTTAAAACATTGTACTTCTCAAAACCCAGCTGCTGCTCTGAGGAGGCACGTAAGAGCACTTTTGCAGAAGGCATTTGTTTCCTCTGTTTGTCTTCTTTCTGCCAGCAATTGTTGCTGTGAAAACACCAGGGCATGGAAGCTCGTGACGGGCAAGTTCTTCTTTAGCTACAGATGTTCGTAGATGACAACTATTCTTAAAAATACGGAGACAACAGTTCCCAGTCACGGAACGTGTCATTTAACCTAACGCAAGATGTCATTTGTGCTGGCAGAAATGGGAAAGGATACGCTTCTAGTTTTCAGTATTTTTAAGAGACTCTGCTTAATTTCTGGTCACGGTTGAACCTGGAAGTAGTGGAACAAGGTGAGCTGGTGTGTTCTCTGTCTTAGGCAGCGATTCGCATGAAGTCCCGTTAAAGTCAGTTCAGTTTATATTCTGTTGGTTTTGAAAGACGCCTTTAAAGTGCTAATGTAAATACTTACTGCAAGTACACCCCCTTATTTTGTACGTCCTAGCAACATATGGCCATTCAATATCCGCCATAAAATGTTTAACGAGATATTTTTCTTTTTATACATAATCACTCTGGGCAGCCCTTTCCAGTGTCCCAGGCAGTGCCGCTCCATAATTTTGCACAGCAAAGGTACTTTGTCATCCCAAGAAGACGGTAAATAGTACGGTGGTAAATGATTTTTTAGGAAGGGATATGTTGGTTGTGGTAATGTTTATGATAACCATTACTAGAAGGTAAATAGCTCAGATTTGTGCTTGGGCTGATATCACCAACACAGTCAGCATTTCCAAAACTGGTCAGAAAAGCTTCCAAAAGTCTCCTCTCTCTCTCT
>NW_009699644.1:16334-26546 GCF_000703405.1 Apaloderma vittatum
TCTCTTTCTTTCTTTCTTTCTCTTTCTTTCTCTCTTTCTTTCTCTCTTTCTTTCTCTCTTTCTATCTTTCTCTCTCTCTCTTTTTCTCTTTTCTCTTTTTTTTCTGTTTTCTTTTTTGTGACAACCTCATAAACAGGCTTCTGCTGTGTTGACCTGGAAAGTGTAATCCCAGGTGACAGGATGTGTACCAAGATCACACCTGGTTGCTTTGGTAACACCTGAGGTATTTCACCTCTTGAACTTGAGGGTTTACAGCAGGATGATAAACACACGTAACAAAATTTAGAGTTACATGGATTTGCATCCACTGTGCCTGTTAGTCATTGTGTTCTTAGACATGAGAACCTGCTCTTCAGAAATTTTCTTTGAAAATAAAAAAAAACCAACAAAAAACCTTCCAACTAAGAAGTGCTATAACTTTTTCTCCAAACTTAATATGAATTGCTGGCCCAGTATTTGAAATCAGCATTTCATTCCTCTAACTCGATGCGCTAAATCAGTTTCATCCTTTGGTTGGTATAAATATATGTGAAAAAAACCTGTAGCAGCTTTTAAGGCAGTGTCATTTTATGGCAGGAAAAAAAATCAGCCTGTTGAAATGCCGGTAATATCTGAGTGACTGTTACAAAACCCGTGAGGTGCCGGTAGGGCTCCGATTCCAAAGGGTTAAGCCCAGAGTAAAACCCAAGAAGAATGCAAAATGATCAAGAAATGACATGCTGCCTATTGTTTGCAGCTATAGGATCAAAATAACAATTATACATGCCAAATAAATTCTAAACCTGTAAAGGGGAACAAGAGGGGGGTGGCTGTAAGTACAGGTGCCAGAAGCATTAAATAACCCTCCCAGACAAGGTGCACCACTGTTGTCTTGAGGTCCCCCCAGTTTTTTTGGCATTTTTCCCCCTGCCCCAGACAATGCGCATTCACGGCGGGAGCCTGGGCTCTCCCAGACCTGCCGGCTCCTTCTGCCCAACCCGACACAGAGGTGCCTTTGTCAGTATAATTACCCTCCCCTTGGAGTAGAAATAGTTTGTTTAGAGCCTTATTTGCAGGTAGAGCTGGTAGAAGCAGGAATTAGCATGCTAAAGAACCTGCCCGCCGCTGACTTGGGCTTAGTTTGGCGAATCTTTGACTGACTTGGGCTTAGTTAGGCGAATCTTTGACTGACTTGGGCTTAGTTAGGCGAATCTTTGACAACCGGGGTTGGTTGTTGGGTTTTCCTTCCCTCCTCTCTCCCCTCCGCTGGTTTCTTCAGTGAGATACTATCCGAGATGAAGAGCTTTAAGGTTATTAAAGAGCTGGGAGATGGGAGCCAAGCGGCTGTTGTGCGAGGAGCGGCGCGTAGGATCGCCCGACAATTTCACGCCTGGCATCCGCCGACAATTTCATGCCTGGACCTTGGCTGCCAGAATAAAAACTGGGGCAGATAATCCCTAACAGCTTGCCTGGGGATTGATTAAACCTCCTTTTTGGCTTTCAGCACGTTGTCCACATCAAAAAAAAAAGGTGCGAGAAGGAAAATAAATGTTTCTTTCGCTTTTCGGGATCCCGCGGCCAATCTCCCTAAGCCTTCCTAATTGGCCCAGGCTGGTTGCGGATGATTAACTTGAAGGTAAATGAAGGCTCTTTTAAACATGCTTTCCCAGCCTTTAAACGGGACGATGAGGGGAAACTTTAGACTGTTCCGATGCTGGAGCGAAGCCAAGCTGGGTTGTTATTAAAGTGGATCCAAGTTTTGATCCAGGTTTTGTTTACACTGAGCCAACTAAGTCGATGGACATCCCTCCCTCTCTCTGCCTACCTGCACGTACGTTATTAGTGATATTAATAATATGTCATTTCTGCCCTGTGGGGAAAAAAAAAAAGCTTTTTAATGAAGGGAGAGAAATATTAGCAGCTCGGGTTAAGAGGTGCTCACGTTTTGAGCTGTATCGATTTCTCGTAAATTATTTCAGCTACGTCGAGATATTTCAGAGTATGAAAAAACGCGGAGGAAAAAACGTGTGCAGTGTTTAATGACAGCCTTGCGAAGAAAATAAAAGTCGTGTGCCCTGTTGGTCCAAGAATGTTTCACTAGTGAGCTTTGTTTTGCTGTGAGGTAAATGCAGACATTTGAGCGTTAAAATGTTGGGGGTTTGTACAGAACTTGGTAAAACCTTGGTCTTTTTTCTGCAAAGATTAAAAGTAAACGGTAAAACGGGCTTCTGTTGCGCTCAAGAGGATGGAATTCTTGGGTCTCTGGTGAATACAAAAGATTCACCTTCTCTGGGCCCTCAAGGGAAAGTGTCTGGGCTTTGCAGGTAATTTTGAGCGGAGAATCCAGCCCAGCAGAGCCTGGTCCCGTGGCTGATAACCCTGTCGGTTCTCAGTCTGGAGCCATCCACAAATAAGCTGAGAAAATGTGGTGGGAAACAGCTGGGCTTGGAGCCGAACGCCTTGTCCTCGCGTAACTGTGCCCGTGACACACAGAAAGTGGCACTACAAGACCTAACGGCTGGTTTTAGATAAATCTTTATTTTTCTCAAGGGCGTTCTCTGACCGCAAACTACACGTCCCAGCATCTCCTGCGAGCTGGCTCCCGAGGGCCCGGCTCTTCCCATCCCGCGCCCTGCCCCGCCTCGCTGAAAGGCAACCGCTCACTTTTCCCGACCTTTTTTGCAGCTCTTGTGTCTTCCCTTGGTCACCAACACCCACTCGGATAAGCACTGGGGTTTAACTGCTGTTACGGCACAAGCTAAGCTTAGAGATGTGCCCAGGTGTCTCGTTAGATTTAATTAAATTCTGTGGATATTAGCATGTCCCCTGCGAAGCGCCTGGCACTGAGCCGTGTCCCCCGGCAGACCTGCACTCAGGAGAAGGACAGTAACAAGGGCGCCCCGGGGGGCTCGCGGGTGACCCTCAAGCAAACTCAAGCAATTTCACCGCAGCTCCAGCCTCGCTTCAAAGAGCAGAGCTTTATGCTTGTCCACAAACCCATTTCTTTCTCAAGATGGGAAGATTTTGCCGGTTTTTCCAAAGCCACCTCCCGCTGGTGTCAGCCCTGGTGTGTTCGGGCTCTGGTGTCCTCCGGATTTATCCATCAAGGAAAGGCAGGTTGCAAGTCGATCTTCTAGCTGGAACATGAATATTATTTCGAATTTTTTCATTTGCCTCCCCTTTTTTTTTGGTTTTTTTTTGGCCATGCTTGATTAATTGCTGCTACCCCAAAACCTTCCTGGCCTGTTTGCCACCCTCTTAGGTTTGAAGCCGGCTGCATTGCTGGTAACTGCGTCGGCTCTTTGTACCACTTCCAGAACTGACACAGGCAAAGGTAACAGTAAGAGCTGAAGCTCACTTGAAAGTGTTGCCGAAAGCAGCGACTGCGAAGAACGAACTCTCTAAAGCGAATGTTGATGTAGGAAGCTGATGGGTTTATTAGCAAAGTTGGCCGAGTTTGGATGCTGGATGAAACCAGGATACCCCCATCAAAAAACTGCGACATATTTATGTTGTAACTTACTCTACAGTGATGGTTAGGGATAGCGGTTGCGTTCGCCACTGGGTCAGTATATTAAAATTAACTTTATCCCTTGTGTAAATTCGCACGCGTGCTCCGTGCGGGTGTGGGGGGGCGAGTTTTTGGCGCCCTGAATTGAGTCGGTGGTCGCAGTCTCCCACTGTCGCGTTTGATTTTGGCTCCCTTTCAGCCTTTCATAAACAATTTTTGCTGTTTTGGTACTCGCTAATCTCCATAAAGGGGGTTTTGAGTAGAAAAGTCCTGCGCAGGTCTGGTTCCACACCCCCCCAAGGATGAACAGCTCGTTAAAACCTTCCCAGGTACGTTCCATTCCCAGTTGCAATGTCTGTATAGATGCATGGGCTGGCCACTGTTTTCCCTGAAGTACTTATTGTAAGTGGGAATAAGAGGGAACAGACCTGTCCTGTGGCTCAAGTCTTCCTCAGACACATCCTGAATTCCCACTGCAGGTGCAAAGATGTCAGAGTTTACTCCAATACGTGACATTTTCTCTATTACTAGCGAAGAACTGCGGTGCTAGGGAGTGAGGTAGAACAGCTGGACAAGATAAGTACAGTGACAGGAATTACTGACCCGAGAAGCAATACACAGACACTCCTCGACAGGGTGAAATACATGGATCTCTTAAAATTATCAGAGAAGGAATTGCCTTTTCTACATACCCTTTGCAACAAAATAAATTAAAAAAAAAACCCAACCCACAACGTTGCCTTGTTCTCTGGGGTTCTTAGTTAAATTTGCTCGTTCTCAAGATTTGTTCTCTTTTTTCCACACAGGGTGCCAAGGCTTGCTTTTTGCGTGACATCCCCTTCTCTGCCATTTACTTCCCCTGTTACGCTCACTTGAAAGCTTCGTTTACGAATGAGGACGGGAGGGTTAGCCCGGGGAATCTGCTCTTGGCTGGATCCATAGCTGGTGAGTACCCGTAATTTTTTTTGCATGCTGCTTTATTGCACCTGCAGCGCCACGGTTACGGCAGCGAGAACTTTGCAAAGCTCAGAATTACATACATTGTGCAAGCTTCTGCCCAGAAAGCTGCCGTGCTGTAGAGTGAGTTGATGTTAAAAATAAAAATATTGTTCGTTCCTGGTGTTATCACGACGTTCGGGAGGCAGAAACAAAGGGAAGGATTGAGGTGCTGATATTTCACCATCATTTAACATCTTTCTTTCCAAGTTACGTGTGCATTGCTGGCTGGCGGGTAAACTTGTGCTGAAGTGGTTTATAGATAAAATCTATCTTTATATTTTATCTATATTTGTGAAATTCTTTACGATCGAATCAATCTTGAGTTTTGGTTTGTGGAGCCCAGAAGGCAGCTCTCCAAACATAATGACACAGCCTGTGATAACACAATGACAGTCACTTGCTACAGTCTCTTGGCTTCGTGAGGACGTTACCGTTATTTTTTTTTACATTAAGCAAAAGCTGGAAGACATTTCCGTTGGGCCACACTTTGCCAGTTCCTGGTGCGTCCAGGTATGACGGAGATGCTGGGCGTCATCTTGAGCACTTGTTTTAATCTGCTGCCTAGTGGATAGAAGAGCCAAATCACACTTGGCTTGTCACAGGGGCTGTGGTTTCTTATTTCATTTTAAGGTTTCTCCTCTCTTGGGGAAACTTCTGGGTCAGCGTTACACTCGGGGCTGTGTCCCTTGAGGAGCCAGTGGCCTTTTATGACCGGTATCTGGGCTTAGGACAGAGCCAAAGCCTGACAGTGCAGATCGATTCGTCTTTCTTGTGGAAGCCTATAGCTTCAGCTCTTTGGATTTGCTCTGCCTTCGGTGACTTGGAATCCCCCTGGCCCTAGGAAAACCAGCTGTGTTCAGCTGGCTGGTGCTTAAAAACCCCTCGTCCTCTCCCTTCCCCCAACCCCAGACTGCAGCCAGCCTCCAAACCCCCAACAGGACCTTACCGCCGGCTTATTTCTCACCCATTTTAATGGAACAAAACAATTTCTGAACTTTAGATCATATTTACAGACATGAAATATAAGCTGGCATTTTTAAGCCAAGTCATTTCTTAGATTTTCCTATTTTTCTCTTTCTAGCCATTGTCAGGCGATTGCAGACTGAGATAACCGTCCCTTTGAAGTTCAGGCACAGAAGCAGTCTTTATTGTTGCTGATATGGCCTAGCAAACTAGCTATAATGTGAATTTTACCCAGTGCTTCCTGTGAATCCCATCCTGGGTTAACTCTCAGGAGCTAATTACAGCGTTAAAGACACAACACTCACCGTAACCATTTACAGAACCAAGGAATTTCTTCCATTGGGTTCAAGTAAGGCGTGGTGGGGGCGTATGTGTCCGCTGTTTTGCCACGAGAAAGCCAAGGGGAGGAAAAAAAACTCCAACCCCAGCACTTCTGAAGTGCAGAATCGGTCTCAGGAACCATGTCTCTGCTCTGGCCGGGGGTCCTGCCTGGGCATTGAGCCTCAGATGTGCTCAGCAAGGGAAACTCCACATCCCTAATTTTTGGGGATGATTCTCGTATCAGCTGTGGGACCTCTCCTTCATCTGCTCCATCTGCTTATTGCCTCCACAAATTTCCTACTGCTCCCCTCACTCCTTCATCCCCAGCTCCTGCTGCGCCATTTGTCTCATTTTTTTCGGAAGCTCCTCCCAGCAGCAGCCTGTGGAGTTTTATTTGTCTGTGAGGTCTTTTGTCCTGTACACCCAGCTCCTAAAAATGGGGTTTAAAACCATCTTGAACTGCAGAATATCCCGAATAATAAGGGACGAGGAATAAGGAGGTGCAAGTCAACACGTAGTAAGCAGAATTGGTTCTAAGTACGTCCTTTGGGTTTCCTTGAAAACACTGGTTGGCTTTTGAAGGACAGAAGTCCAGCTTTAAATTAAAGGCTCAACCAGTATCCTGGTGCGGGTAAGGCTAAGCAAAGAGGAATTTTGACATTTCTGGAGTTTGGAGGCCTTACTGGGTTTTAGTACTTACCTACCAGACTGACCACTGCGCAAGTTCTGCGTGTGCCTTATTTTTGGGGTTCTTGTTTTGGGGATAACGCACACGCTCGGAGCAATCTGCAGGAAGAGTGCTCTGGTGCTCGAAGCCAGACCGTGCTGGTTTGGACAAAGTTGTAACAGAATTATTAAGCCTAAAAAAACCAAAAAACCAAAACAAAGCAAAAAAAAAAGCAAAGGAGATTTATGCATCTACATCTGACCAAGTTGGTTTGGAACAGATGCAGAATGGAAAAGTAATAAACCCATAAGAGACGGTGTCTTCTGGGTGCAGTCTTGGTGAGCTTTTTTTGGCCTTTTTTTAAGTTGTTGTTTTTTTTCCTTCAGTTCTAAACACGGGCAGCCCCAGTTTGGATAGGGATGATTTTTGAAATACCACCCTTTGGTAATCTGGTATTTTTTTTGCTTCCAGCTGATTATCTGCCAGGGTAAATCTAAATCTTCCTCCCAAGTGTTCTGCTGAGGACGCCGGCTGCGGCTTTGCCATCCCTGGTGGGAAGAACCACCCTGGATTCTAAACTTGAGCTCTCCGGCCTTGCTGAGCGAGCACGGCCCAGGGCAGGGGGGAGTCACCGTCCCTGGAGGGGCTTAAGGAGAGGCTGGATGTGGCACTTAGTGCCTGGTCTGGCCCATGTGAGGGTGCTGGGTCACAGGCTGGACTTGACAAGCTCAAAGGTCTTTTCCAGCCTCAGCAATTCCGTGATTCTGTGACTGGATTCTCCTCGCGTGAGGACGAACGGCGCGCGCCCCCCTGATGATGGTTTTGCTGTCGCGTAGGTATGCCCGCAGCCTCGCTGGTGACCCCCGCGGATGTCATCAAAACAAGGCTGCAGGTGGCAGCCCGCGCGGGACAGACCACCTACAGCGGCGTGGTGGACTGCTTTGCGAAGATCCTGCGAGAGGAAGGTCCCAAGGCTCTCTGGAAAGGAGCAGGAGGTGTGTACGAGAGCTTTGATCGCCCCGCGATTCCCAGCGGTGGGGTTCGTCACTTAGGAACTCTTTTCTTCTCTTTCAAGCTCGCGTGTTCCGATCTTCTCCTCAGTTTGGTGTCACTCTGGTGACGTACGAGCTACTGCAGAGATGGTTTTACGTGGATTTTGGCGGAGTGTAAGTATGCAATGCCTGAACAGTACAAGAAGGACATGGAGGTGCTGGAGCGGGTGCAGAGAAGGGCAACAAGGCTTGTGAGAGGTCTGGAAAACCTGCCCTATGAAGAGCGGCTGAGGGAGCTGGGTTTGTTTAGTCTGGAGAAGAGGAGGCTGAGAGGAGACCTTATTGCCCTCTACAACTACCTAAAAGGAGGCTGGAGTGAGGCTGGTGCTGGTCTCTTCTCTCTAATTACTAATGACAGGACAAGGGGAAATGGCCTCAAGTTGCGTCAGGGTAAGTTTAGATTGGATATTGGGAGGAAGTTCTTTCCTGAACGAGTGGTGAGGCACTGGAACAGGCTGCCCAGGGAGGTGGTGGAGTCACCAACCCTGGAGGTGTTTAAAAAAACAGTAGATCTAGCACTTGAGGCTGTGGTGTAGTGGTTGGGTGTGCTGGGATGAAGGTTGGACTAGATGATCTTCAGAGGTCCCTTCCAACCCCGAACAGTCTGTGATTCTGTGATTCTGTGAACCTGCCCGGGACGCTGAGGCTGCACTTGGCTTTGCCTGGGTCTTGGTGCTCCTCGACACGTGGGAGTCGGGGTCTTGCTGTTGCCGAGGACGTGTCACAAAGGCTTTGTAGCTATTGCTTGTAGATACCGTTTGAAAGCAGCCACCAAAACGACTTGTGGTGTGCGAGGTTCCTGGGCTGGTCAGGAAGCCCTGCTCCCCACCACTGCAGTTTCAATTAACGCACCACAAATTGGATCTGGAGTTGATGATGCTCAATCAACGGGAAGGCTCCCAGCAGTTCCGAAAGGTTTTAGAACAGGGTGTTTCTCATTTCACTGTAAGTTTAGTTAGTAGCTTGGTGGGAGGTGCACTCAGATGTCGCGTTCAGCTTGCTTTATGGAGGAGATTCGTGCGAGTACTGGTCTTACTCTTAATTAATCACTTAATTAGTTTATTATCTTACTACTTAACTAATTTATTATCTTTATTGTTTTGCAGAAAACCAGCTGGATCCGAGCCAGTTCCTAAATCTAGGATCACGCTCCCTGCGCCTAACCCTGACCACGTCGGTGGTTATAAATTGGCAGTTGCCACTTTTGCAGGGATTGAAAACAAGTTTGGACTTTACCTACCTCGGTTTAAGCCATCGCCACCTACCTCAAAGGCTGCTGCAGCAGTAGGACCCTAAGTTCATCGCTGTAGGTTTTTTGTTATTAGTTGGGAACGAGCCACTTTTCTAATTGGTTAATACTTTGTTCCTTTAGCTTCTCATCGTATATCAGTTTAGCTTCATTCGAGTTTTAAGGCAATTTTCATCTTAAACGTAATCATTTGTCTTTGTGCTTCCTTAACCAGATCACTGTGAAATTCTTACCAGTTGTTTTAAGTTGGGGACCATGAATGTATTTGTCCACATCTGACATGTGCTCGTGTTGGGAAGACACTAATTTTAGGTTCCGTTTCCCGGGGAGGGAGGGCTGGGTGAGAGCTGTGCACCCGATCGTCTCACAGGCAATGCTTGGTTGCAGATCGCCAGGGCGGATGTCGCACATCGTCACTCAAAATGGAAAAAAAACCTCAGTGGATATCACGGTGCTCAAAGCGGAATGATTTTGACTGTACGTGTAAATTGGTCATAAAGTCAGTGCGTGTCCGCAGAGGTCAGCAAATATATACCCGGTACCTGAGTATGCCAGTACAGCTTCGACTTTTTAAATATGTACACGCACAAGTTCTGTTTTCTGGGTTGTATTATGAGGCTTTTACGTGGAACATGTTTTTTTTGTAACGGAAACCACATTTATAAATGTTTAGCTGTTGTATTACGTTACCGGTATCCAAACGCTCAAAAAGAAGGTGTTATTGTCCGTAGTCTTTGCACTTTATGGCAGAACTTTTGGCATTCTACTACACATACAAGGAAATTTCATAACTGGGTGCCTACCTTGGGTTGCTGGTGTTTGGAGTTCAGTTTGTATATGCACTTCTGTAGTAAAACGCTGCTTGTTTAAATACCTGCAATAGAAAATCATGCACTGTATCGATGGTACCTGCCTTAACTGCTGGCTTGTAATTGGCAAATAGGTAGTTTCAGATTCTTATTTACTTCGTTGAGTCAAAAGAGATTAAAATGCTCTAAAAGAAAAGATTTTACTTAATTTTTTGGTGCCTTGCACAGTGTTTAGGAAATGATGTATTTATGAAGATAGAAATAAACCTTTCAAACAGACGCACACATGGTGTTCTGTTACAGAAGTAGCGTAGTACGTCAGATGTCTTCTTCAGCTTCAGTTACAGGATGAGGTGCAAGATGAAGTTAATATCTGCACATGCAGGCTACAAAAACACGCCCAGCTTGACGCCGGAGTTGCCTGGATTCCCCCGTGTAGAAAAGACACCTGTCGGTGTAGCCGTCACTGCAAAAAGGAAATTTTGCCTCGGTCAGAAACCAGGACTGGAGCGAGCTTTGATATCTCAACCCCCACTTTTGGGAGGAGGTCGGTGTGTTACGAACAGTCTGACTGTCCCGTCTGTCGAAGGCGCTGTTGGGTGTCTTCTCTGATACCTCTTAAGAGCAGGAAGAAATTGGTTTTGTCTTCTTAGGGTGGGGGG
>NW_009699644.1:26837-27231 GCF_000703405.1 Apaloderma vittatum
ACGACCTCCACCTGCAGCGGCTGCCTCTCAGCCCTGTGCCTCCGAGGGGCCCCGAACGACAGCTCCTTCGTGTCAGAAATGGGAAGGAAAAAACAAGCAAACAAACAAAAAGCACGCTGGGCCTTACATTACTTCAGAACTGTCAGGTTTTGTGGTTCAGGCTTGCCTGTGCTTGACACTTGAGATTTTAGGCTGTTCAGGAGCTGGTTTTACACTTCCTGTGGGAACTCAGCAGCTCGGGGAAGACGTTGAAGAACTGAACTGCACGTCCCTCTGCTTCCAAAAGCCAAAGCCCAGCGCAGCCGGGAACGAAGAGCAATGAGAGTCGAGTTATCGTGAAACCTGCACAATTTCTTGGCTCGTGCGATAAAGATCGTTGCCTGAGCTCTACAAA
>NW_009699644.1:27440-30434 GCF_000703405.1 Apaloderma vittatum
AAGGCCCCAGCCCAGGGGCAAACCGCCCAGCCCAGGGACAAAGCTCCCAGCCAAGGGGCAAAGCCCTGGTGCAGGTCTCCTGTGGAAGGTTCATCTTGGGCAGCCACAGCCTTCACCTTCTCCCTGGCAGCTGATGAGCACGGCTGGCCTGACGTCACCACTTGTGCTGGCCCTTCCCTTCCCATTAACTGACTTGGGGGGGTTCTTCTGTCCTGCCCTTCTTGCCAGGGCCAGTAGACGATGGAGCCAGGGGCTGAGGATTGAGGAGCCGGCGACTGCTTCACTAACAACCCAGTCCCAGACATTTGCGAGCAGGCTGCAGCTCTGCGCAGAGATCCTGGGTAAGTTTCTGTGCTCTCAGTCAACTTCCCATGGATGCAAAAGGACACATTAAAGAAAAGCTCACAGGCCAAGAAGTTGTCAGATGGCCGTACAAGCAAACACAGGGCCCCGAGGACAACGTCCAGATGGGTGTCCTCTTCGGGTTTCTGGGTGTGAGAGGAACGGGATAAAACGCAACCTCGCTTGCTTCATGCAGTCCAGCGCGCTCCTCTGACAGCGCTTCAGAAAAGAAGGAACGGCCAGATATTGGTGATGTCACTTGTCAGCATGAGAGCGGGATGGGTGGCCCCGAAGCAGTTGCCTGCGTTTGTGTCTCGGTCCAGCAGCAGCCAAGGGACGTTTCTCTGTCCCCGGGGAGTGGGTTGGGTTTAAGCTGACTGAATATTGACAGTCTGCAGGGACGCTTTTGTGAGCAAACACACCACAGGCTTCAAAAATAACTCGGGCAGGTTTTTCCAAACCTCCTAAAAATACAAAACCTGAGCAGCTGCTCTCCATCCTCCTTAGGAGGGGACAACCTGCTCAGGAACGTCTCTGTCGTCCGTGATGGGCCTGCATGTCTTGTGGCAAACTGCTGCCCAGCACGTACATGGCAGGGGGGTGAACCAGAATCCTCCAACCTCGTTGAAACACCGCTGTGAAATGGAAAGTGTATTTTCGGTTGAGATTTTTGCCATTTTTCATAAGCTAGAAGGTGATTTCTAGAGACAGTTACAATTTGTAAGTCATTTAATGGTTGGCAATATAGAAATCTCAAGATATTTAAAATGAACCTGTCTCCGGAGTGCTTGAAACACGGCAAATCACACGGAAGCAGCCTGCGATCAAGTGGTTTCTCTAATGCCACGTACCCTACGGTGCTCACCACCACGAAGAGCTCGGGCTGCGGGCATGGGCAGCCTCTCCCAGTGCTGGGTGCAAGGATGCCATCGAGGTGTCTGTTGCTCTTCAGCCAGAGATGGCATTTTAAGAAGTGTATTCACTGATTTAACTGCTCCTGGCTCTGCCGCCGGTGCGTACCGGGCGTGGTGGTGCCACTGCTGCAGTATCTCTGCTTACGACTGAAGGAGAAGCAGTCCTGGAGCTTCCCGAGGACCTGCTGCTCCTGTAGCACCATTGGGCACCGAGTCCTTCGCCCTGGTGACAGCAGTGTCCTTTGTCTGTCTGCGCGGGATGCCGTCTTGCTCTGTGAGGGGTTTCCAGTCTTCTGCTGCTTTGTCTCTTAAAGCTGCTCAAACTCTTTGAGAGCTTTTCTCATACGTCTTGTGTGAAGGAACTTGTTCCCAGCTGCTTCTGCAGCACTAGAGCTGCAGGCTGGCATTTGCAGTAAAAGCTCATGATGGTCCAGGGGCTCCTGTGTTCTCAGAAGTTGCAAATGTTCGAAGCATCGCTTTGGAGACCCAGGAGGAAGCACCTTTCCTCTTGGAAGAGCCACCATGGAGCACTTGCTGAGTACCCTGTGGAAAACACCACAGAGCTCGTGAGTCGTTGCCACCCATTTGTCCCACGGGCCTTTTCTCTTTGAAGTAAGGAGCTAGAAGCAGCTCTGTGGAGCCTGATCTCCAGCAGCAAACGCTCCGACAGCCTTTCCGTGGAGGGGTCTGTGATGTTCTCAGACTCAAGTTGTAGCCCATTTCTTTTCCACCTTTCAAACATCCCCTCAATCCAAGTTCTGTTATTTACACGCCGGGCCGGGCACTGCAGCACCGCGCTGGTTTCTCTGTGTGTCCTGGCCAGATTCCAGGCTGGCCAATGCTGCGCATGTGCTCTGACTCTTCCTCCTCGGGTAACCCTTGGGTCTCCCACCCCCAGCGCCTCCTGCCGCGCAGCAACTTTCAGAACAACTCACCAGTCCCTGTCCACGCCGTTCCTCTTGTGTTGGTGTGGCTTTGGTCCTTGCTGCTGATGTCAGGGAAGACTCTCTGAAGCGCAGGACAGTTGTCTCTTCCACATCCCCTCACAGTCCTCTTCGCCCTCCTAAACCTCAGCTCAGCTTTCCCCTTCTTAGCCCACGTTGCTCATCTTCACCTGCCGCTTGCCCGCTTCTTCCCTGCTTGCTCTTTCTTACCGTTCTGGTTGTGATGCTGCTCTTCAGCTCAGTCTGATCGCAGAGTTTTTGTCCTTCGCAGAAATCTCACTTGAGGTGGCCCCAAAGCAGAGCCGGGCTGTGTTTTTTGTTTTTTTCTCTGCAGGCCTGGCAGTGTCCCAGCAGTGCTAGAGTGTGGGATGTAATCTTCATGCTCTTCCTTCTGTTCTCTGGATGTTTCTAGGCAAAAAAGCCTGGAGATACTTTCTCTTTGCTGAAAATAAAGGGTAGTTTTGTATTCATTATCCTACCAGGCAGATTCTGAGGAACATCTTGTCATACGGGCTCTTTTGGAAAGCAGATAAGGTGGAGCTATTGAGCAGCAGGAAAATCAATCAAAAAAACCTGTTGGTGATTCCTGGAAGGGCATCAAGGGCTGGTCAGAAACTCCACCACAGGGCAGTCACGAGCAGCAGAAGGGCAGCGGAAGTCTTCTGTCGCTGTTGGGTGCTCTTCCATCTGCTTCAGCGGCATGTAATGGCTCTTTCGTGTGGTTGCCCTGGATATACAAACCTGGTCCTTTCTGTGGAAATCCGGATCTTTTCCTTGTTCTCTCTTGTACTGCT
>NW_009699644.1:30459-42861 GCF_000703405.1 Apaloderma vittatum
TCAAAAAAAAAAAAGGAAAATGAAAATAAAGGACTTTGGTGATATTTGCACCCAGCAGCCTCTGCTGAGGCTGTGCTTCAAACCGTTTTACAAGCTGTTGATGCCGTGAAGTAGGGAGAGCTTGAGAGATGAGCCTACAGGCCTCCCTTTAGGTTCCAGAAACCTGAATGGTGATGTGGGAAATGTGGAAGTAAATTTGCCAGCCATGCCCACACACTGGTTATGGTGCATGGGAGACAACGTCAGTTAAATGCCTTTCCCTCTAAACCGCGGTGCACTCACACGGTGTCCCCACGCCTTCAGGTGTGGATTTACCGCCGGGGCTGAGGGGTGGCGTTACCCCCTCTTCTCCCCAGCGAGAGCCCCAGTTTGCTGTGTCTGCGTGTGTCTGGCTCCTCACCTCCTGACCCTCTACTGGCCAAAGCCCACAGGCATGGACAACACTTAGAGACACCAGCGATACCTTCAGGTCCCCGCAGGAGGAAGAAGGAGCCCGCGCACGCTGGCTGGGAGCTGTTTCTAACACCAAGAGGAAAAGGGAAATCCGGCTTCTCCAAAGGAGACGTTTTCTCGGCCTGATCTGGCTTCCAGTGACACAGAGACTTCCCTGCGGTTCTGGGTTTGACCAGATCTCTGAAGAGCACTAGAAGGTCAGTTCCTCAACATGACTGCCCCACGGCCAGCCGTGATTCTCTGCAAACTTTGGCTGGGAGCTGTTTCTAACACCAAGAGGAAAAGGGAAATCCGGCTTCTCCAAAGGAGACGTTTTCTCGGCCTGATCTGGCTTCCAGTGACACAGAGACTTCCCTGCGGTTCTGGGTTTGACCAGATCTCTGAAGAGCACTAGAAGGTCAGTTCCTCAACATGACTGCCCCACGGCCAGCCGTGATTCTCTGCAAACTTGCACCCAGAAGCTTTGTTGCTATCTCACTCTCAATGTTTCTTGCTGTGGCCCAAGTGCATGTCTGACAGCACGGCTGCTCTGCGGCTGCATGCAGCAAACGCACAGCTGGGGTGGAGAGGAAACAAAAAAACCAATAAACCATGCCTAGAAGCTGAACTGAATCGCACAAAACGTGTCGCAGGATCTGATGCACACAACTCCACTGCTGGCCAGGCCGTGTGGCCAAAGGTATCGATTTATGTAGGAGCATTCGGGGAGTCGGGGTCGTCAGATGTTCCCAGTACCGCGCCAGTGACCTGTAACGAAGCCGCTGGGCACGGCTGGCAAGGAGCGATTAACCACACTGCGACAGAACGGGCTCGATCCATTTTATTGGCAACACTAGTGTCATACTCGGGACCCACAACCCCTTTGTCAGACTTAGCGTTAACTTGCATGACAAGTATCAGTGACCGACTGTATCTGAAATATAGCTGAAGTGCCTGGAAATAATAGGCATCTTAAAAAAAAACAACAAAAAGCAACTCATTCCATCCACTCAAGCCAGTCTTTATAGCTCCTGCATCTTAAGCACAACTGATGTTCTGTAATTGTTATGTGGACTTTAAGGTCACCGCTACAGCAGCACACAGACAATGCAGTTCTCTCGTTATGCACATGCTTCGGGATCGTTTATTTTAATGCTTTCAAATAAATATGTTCCATGCAGCACACCGCAATAAATAAGGAGCAGCAACTTTCGCATAGTACATCCATTCATAATGTAAGTCACCATGTGAAACACCACATCTAAAGTCTTTGGCCCCGTCCCACGGAGTGAAGCACACCACAGCTGCACACAATCAGACCCGGCTTCACATGGATTTAATAGGACTATGCCAGAAGGGCAACGTGAGCACAAGTTTAACCAGGGGTTCCTAGCTATTAAATACAGCTACTAAGTAGTTAAAAGGCAACAACTAAACCCATAAAGGGTTGATTTGTCTTCTCTTCCTTACTTCTCAGACAGAAATATAAAGTACGAGAAAGCTCTGGGTATTTTCAGCCTCGTGTAAAGCAGCGCGATTAAATACGGAATGCTTCGAGCAACACTGGCACGCACACTGGCATCGAAAGCCACGGCAAGACTGACTCTGACACCGAACCCCGGCGTACGCGGCGGAGGAAGCTGCTGTTCTGGCCACGGTGGGCATTGCTCTTCCTCCTCCTCTAGGCCGACAGTTCCACCGCTCCTTCCTCCTCGCTGTCTGCCCGGTTGGCGCGGATTTCCACCAGCGTCCGAGCGAAGCGGGTCCACTCGTCGTTGTGCGGCACGGCCAGCTGCGGGGGGAAACCAGCAGGGGATTAGGAGACCGCGGGGGAGACCGCTGAGCCCTTGCGCCCGAAATCGAGGCGCCTCCTCCGCGGTGAAGGTTGGAGGCACAACCCACCAACCCGCTGTAAAGTGCCGCCGAGTTCCCACGACAAACCTGGCGGCTTCCTATAGTGTAGCAGCTGGAAGGAGCCGGGACAGTCAGGGGAGAAGCTTTATCTGCTGGATTTTACCGAAAGGTGTCTTGCTGGGGCGCTGCTGCAAAGCCCACAGCTTGGTTAAGTATTTAATATTGTCCAAATTTAGGCGATCTCTGTGAGTATATACACGTGTATTTAACTTCACACACTGGCCATGGGAAGTGAGGGAGGCTCTCCCCAAGGGTCATCGTTTGCAGGACCAAGGGCGATGTGTGCAAGGTAAAAGAGCTTTGACGACACTGTATCTAAACCATTTTCCTGAAGTTCATGAAAGCTCTCGATGGTAAAATCAATATATTGTGTTATTTTAGTTACCCTCCTCTGTGCTAAGGAATTCACAGTTATGACATGCATTATAATGGAAATCTTATATCAACTGGATCCTGCATTCCTGGTCGGATTTTTTTTTTCTTTTAATATCATCATGCAAGATCCATTTCCATTTAAGACCATTGAGCTCCTGAACATTAGGCTTCAAGAGGGACAGGATCTAAACAGCTAAACTGCCAGACAACCTTTCCTTTTTTTCAGACTAACAAACTGCTGTCCGCCTTGTGTCCCAACAGCGACACGTGTAACTGGAGACTGAAAAAAAGGATTTATTACATGAACCAGCAAGCCCTGCTGAGGAGATGTTCAAGGCCAGGTTGGATGAGCCCTGAGCAACCTGGGCTGGTTCAGGGCGCCCCTGCCCATGGCAGGGGCTTGGATCAGATGATCTCTGAGGTCCCTCCCAACCTCAGACAGTCTATGAAAGAGCTTGTGTCTCTCCCCAACGTTAATCACGTGTGGAAGCTCCGCGTACGCTGCTGCAAGTTGAATGTTCTTCGTATGGCTGAGAATCCCCATCACTGGATCTAAGTATTTCCTCTGCACCTCACTGGCACCGATGGGGTTTTTCAAGTATTTTATATCAAAGTTTGCTTCTATATCTAATATTTTGGGAAAAAAACCCACAGCATTGAGGCATAGTAACCTCAGTGACTCAGTTACATTATGAGGGTTTGGTTTTTTGGCTGCTGAAACACTGAACACAGCCCAGGTGCTACATGTCCCCGTGCTACAGGAGGAGGGATGTATTCTCTGGGGAAGCCATCTCGGCCCTCAGTGACAAATGTCACTGCACTCTCTGGGTTTTCCCTTCTTTGTCTTCCACTTTTTGCTTTTTTCTCTTTAAGTCTTCCCCGGAACAGAGCCCAGAGTTACCGGAGCAAAGCATCTGAGCCAGCCGTCTGTCGGGCTCACAGGCACAGGTGTGGATCTGCCACGGCCCGGGTTTGAAAGCCAGCTCTTCCCTTCCAAAACCCTTCCGCAGGAGGCAGGTAACCGACACACCAGTACCCGCAGCACCACACACCTGTACCAGCTGCTGGGCAGTAAGTTACGGGTCGGTGCAGGGATCCTGCTGTCACAGGTACAACCAGAGCCAGCGGTACAGCAATTGCCCTGTTACAACCGCTTACGTCCTGAAATATTTTACTTCTTGGACATCACTTCCCGAACTCTAGACTGAAAGTGTGCTATCGCCTCCCAAACTCTACAACGAAAAGATGAAATTATCTCCTTTATGTCATAAAATCACTGAAGTGGGGTAATATCCTAGGCAAAAGATTTACTGAATTTAATCAAGCCTCATTTCTCCCTGTCTTTAGAAGTCCTAAACAGCCTTACGTAGTATTAAATGGCTGAAGAAGACTGTGTGTCACTCTAAAGAAAAAAAAGAAAAATATTGATGACATTGAGATCATTTCATTTCCGTTCCTCCACAGTATGGCCACAAACTATTAAATAAAGTGCAGCCTGTTAATACCAACCTGGTCTCCCAAACGTGAAGAGCCTCCCCTCAAATGCCCCCGTTCCTTGCTTTCCTGTAATGCATTCGCAAGACCTGGGTCGCTCTTAATGACTCGGTTCACAAAACAATTAACGAGTGGCATGAATACCTTTGGCACGGAGATGAAAACATTCAGTGCCCACACACCGATGAATTACTTACAACTTTGTCTGATTTTACCTTATTTAATCTCACGCACTGCATCGTTCTTTCGACGAGGGGCCAGCCCTGCTAATAGACTGTCGGTAGAATAAACCTCTCTAATATAAATTCCTTGGGGATGCAGAGGGAAACCTCGGCAGTAATGAAGTCAAAGGAAAAACCAACTTTTATTCCCACCTCCCCCACTTCTTTCTGTGAAGGCCCTAACAGCGAACCACAACAGTTATATAGCGAAAGACCACAAATAATACCAAAAGCATCCACAAACTCCAGTTTCAATTCTTGTCTGAACTAACATTGCCAGACATTTCCCATTCAAGTTCCTTCGGCCGGGCACACGGACACCCCCAAGTGCTGGAGGCCTGGCTCTATCTGTGGAATCTCCCTTTCAGCTTCTCTGCACACGTTTCTTCTGCAGATCCCAGGGCAAGGGTGGAAGAAGCGAGGAGACACTTGACAGAGGAAGGGCAGAGGTTGAGAGCTGTCTGGGTGTCCCTCGCTCATTTGGAGTTTTTTGCCATTTTTCTGTCCACTTCCAGGTACCACCAAGCAGAAGGTGCCGAGCCCCAGCAGTCGTGATGCCAACGCAGAGTAGAAATGTTCACCAAAGCGTAATAACTTAAGACAATAACTTATATTAACGCTCGGGTCAGAAGGTTATTTGAATGAACTGACACTAAGGTATAGAGCAGGGCAAAAAACCAAATCATAGAATCATAGAATGGCCTAAGCTGGAAGGGACCTTAGAGATCATTGAATCCAACCTCCCTGTCGTGGGCAGGGACACCTCTCAACTAGATCAGGAAACACACGCAGAGCGAACGGGGATCGAACCCGCAACCTTGGTGTTATCAGCACCACACTCAGTCAACTGTCCAGTGGAGACTGTTCAAGAAAAAAAACCTACACTTTTGATCTGACCTAGATACAGACAATTCTAAGGGTGCTTCTACAGTTGTACTTATAGATAATGACTGGATCACAAAGTATTTAAATCTTCCAGTACACCAAGCTCTAATCTTTGCAACTATTTGCATCATACCAGCAAAGATGCAGTTAGGGGAGAGCTAGGGCTGCTCTTCCTAGAAGGAACAGGCTGCATTTTGGAAAATACTTCTATCAGAAAGCATCCAGAGTATCAACTCTGCATACTCCCCATTGAAATGCGATTGAATCGCGTTGAAACGCGATTGAGTGTTCTCCTTTGATCCCTTCACAAATGGAAGGTGCTACCTGTGACTGAACTACTCACGCTGCTTTAACTTAAATCCCATGGTACGTTCAGGTTGCATCAGACAGCAATTCTAACGAGGGAAATCAGTAATATCAAAGGAAAGTGGTCACTTTAGCCAAACTTTGTTAAGCTGTTGGAAGAAGGGTACTTTCGCCTTCTGTCTGGCCTTTAAAATACCAAGAGTTCCAGCCACAAGCCTGCCGACAAGTTTAGGCATCCAAAGAAACCCGCTTCTGCTTGTGAGGTTACACAGGTTTCGCTGGGTGCAGGGGTGAGAAGCCAGTACAGGAAAATCTTCTCAGGGTGTTAGGGTGCTGACCCATTTTTAATTGGTCCAAGATACTCAACTTGAGGACAACTCTCTCAAAAAAAAAAAGAAACCCCACATAGTTTTCTTTATATTAGCATCAGCGTTTTAGATCTCCTGTCTCAATTCACGTTCACAAAATATTCTTCCAAAAGCACTCAATGAGTATCTGTTAGTGCTTCCTACATGATCAACAGACGTAACCTACTAAATGTGAGACACCCTTCGGATTTTATCATTTCACAAACTGTTTTTTCTTGCTGCCATGAAAACAAAACCGAACAATTTACGTGACACAAACTCTCAGAACCGAGCTGATGTCATACAACAGCAAAAGGTTTGCAGATTAGGAGCTGAGATGTCCCTGTCCTCTTGCTCTTCAGCCGGTTGTCACCCAGCACCGCCAGGTCCCTCTCTGGGGTTACTGTGGCCAAAGTGTTGGACCCTGCCCTTGCTCTGGTTGAACTTCACCCCGTTGGCCTCGACCCATCGACTCAGCCCGGCCAGGTCCCTCTGCAGCATCTTCCCACCCGCCGGCAGATCGACGCTGCCCCCAAATTGGCACCATTCACATGTGCCCCCTCCACACTAGCAGTGACCAAGGGGATGGTTCAGGTCCCTCTGGTTTCCCCTGTTTTCCCAGAAACTGTGCTTTTCGCAGCTTCGCTGAACACGGCTGCTCTTAAAACCCTGCAACACAACTCAGGTTGAGGAGATGCTCTTGAGCAGACACCGCTCGACGCTGCCCTCTGCGTCAGCCTGTGCTGGGCTCCCCAGCCACGCAGAAAAGCAACAAAAAACCAGCACCTGAAGACACAAATCTTTGTTTTCAGATCATTTAACACCTTCTAGTAACATCTGCTGGTTTAAGTTGGGTCTATTAAAAAAAAAAAAAGGAATTATTTTGAAACACAAAAGAAAGCTTTGAATGTGCCTTTTAAAGGAATCTATCCAGAAGGCTGAAATATTACAACATATTTCAGGATTTCTGTATATTCCCCTCCTATCCATCTTTTTTATGGCTGAGAGCGTTTCAGCTCAATTTGTCCAAATCTCTGTATAGCTTCAGTTTCCCTGAAAAACCACTTTCCGGCAAATGAATTATTCATTGAGGATATTTCAGTTTATCCCTGGCTCCTCGCCTTCCCCAGAGCCTGTAAATCTTTCGGATGGGAGCGGACAAACTCTTCCTGCCTCCATCCCTCCGTGCCTTTGTCCAGCACAGCTCTCCTTCGAGGGCTGGTGACGCTCCCAAGAAGGAGATAAAATGCAATTTCAGAAAAAAGAGCCTCCGCTTTGGAGGAACCAGCGTCCCACAGGTTCAAGGGGAGCACAGCCATCTGCGTCCCACCTACTGCATTTCCTTTTTCTTTCCTCATGGGTCAATTTACCTGTCCCTGAGACACCGGTTCATCACCTGCAGCGCTGCTGGAAAGTGAAAACAGTGTGCAAACCCTGTGACCACGGTAACAATCACAGTTTTGTCTCGTCTTCACTGAGAAAAAGAGCCGTGGGAAGAACTTTTCCGGTGCTGTCTCTGACCAAGGGTGAATTTTTCCAACTAGAAGGGTCCTGTAATCGCTTTTAGCGCACACACACGCGACCCCGCGGACGCAGGTGTAAAAGGAGAATCTGAAAACGAACCGTTACGCCGCAGCTTGGAACGACCTGGCCCGGGCTGTGGTCGGCAGGTGGGCGGCGCAGTCCCGCTGCCGCGCGCTGGTTCCAATTACGGACGGGGCTGCACGGTGGTCCCAGACAGGGTGACAGAGGGTCCCGAGCCAAAAAAATCCCTCCTGCGTTTCATACAACGCTTTCTTATTTTTGTGTAGAGAAAAACCTCGTTCTGAGCTACGTTGATGAGTTTCTCGAGGTCGTGACGGCGCTGGGGGAGGTGGGGAACCTTCCCATAACCCACCTTGGATTAGTTGCGCTTGGGTTTGTGGCTGTTTGGAAATAAAGGCTGGCCTGATTTTAGACAATCCTGTTCGCTCGTCTCTGCTTCCACGCAGCCTTATATGCAAAAATAATAAGAAAATCTCATATCCAGCAGGGAAAATAAAAACTCTATGAAAATTAATGTTCTTCTCATCTCTGAAATACTCTGCTGCTATTACAGCTTCTGAGAAGAGCAAGTTAAACGCTCTTTGAAGAGACGCCTTATTAAAGCTTAGAAAATATTCAGATTAATTTGAGTTGGTGGAAAACAGCAAGTTTAATCACCAAAATCTGGGACTTCACACTAAGTTATTTGTATGTGGTTTATCACCATTTCTATATTCTTTCAATTTAACAGCCCCACCAAATAAGTGTAACTTCAGGCGAATATCGCTCTGGCTATTTTCTCTAAGCAGAATTTTTCTCAACTTTTATATTGTCCACATCGCACTCTAAAATTAAGTGCTGTGTTGAAAAGAAATCTGCTGCAAATACTTAACATCTGAATGCAGTTATGATATTGTAGGTAAAAATATTTTTAGTTATGGTGAAATATAGCTATTTCAGCTTGATGTTTTAGACAATCGGTCTAATTTTCTGGGGTAAAGACTGCACTTGCAGAATGTGAATCGTAATACAAAAGAAAGCCAAGAATTACAGTTTTGCTTTAAGCCACTGATCCCGTCTTCTGGAGCTCAGCAGATATTTTATCACTGTCACAGAGGTGAAGACAGATACGTAAATGTAAATATTCAATATCCTGATGCACGTTTATAGAGCAGGCAGGCACGCACCTATTCTGGCCCTGGTCGTGCCCCCCAGAATCGATTACAGGCAGCCTTGGAGATTTTTCTCAACCTATATGGATTTTTTTTAATTTTTTTTTTCCTGAAAAAGCCTATATTTTTCCAGGCAACACCCTATGCCACACACATGGATGGAAACAAAGTGGGAGGTAACATGCAATGAACCGGCCACCAAAGTAACCAAGAGCACCCTCTTCGCAGACCTCGAGCAGGGCTGCACGTAACTGGGGAGAGCCGAGCATCGCTGCTAACAATGGGTGAAACCACGGGCAGCAACTCAAACCCCACATGCTGCCTGCAGATGATTTTAATAAGATACAGTGTTTAGACCACAAAGGATACACTCCGGAGTAGCTCTATATATATTTGTTTACTTAATTGAAGGGGTGGAATACCATAGGCAGCCTCAACGCTGCGTTTATTCTACGCACAGCAGTCAGCCTCATGTCACAGACACTGCATACGCCACCCTTCTAGGAAGTTAATTACTTAGCCCTCGTCTGGATTAATGTCTGTTGTGATTTATTTCTTCGCAATTCGCCAGCAGGGCCTGATTTAACTAGTGCTGCCATAGTGAAAAGAAGACAAAATATTAGTTTATACGACAAAAAAAAATAAATAAATAAAAGCTTAATCTCAAACAGAAACTGAATCCATCTTCAGCAAACTTGGACTTTCTGTCCTAAGGAGAACAGTAGCTGCTGAGTTGTTACATAGCTGATGGTAAATTATGTTTTGAATACCAAGCAAACAATGGTGTTATTTTAACAATTCCTATGTAATGTGCAAAGATACACTGTGTAAAGGGTCTACATAGGAAGTCAAGCATTTGAATGGATATTAATTCATTTCTAAACTCAGTCCTCTTTGCCTGGCAGCAGTCATGTCGATGCCAGGAGAACAGACTAAAATGCAGTCCCTAAATTATACAAACATGACACACACATGCGTGTTAACAGAACATTAAGACTGCAGACTGGAACCCTTCAAAGCTGGGAAATGTCAGAGTGAAGGCTAACTCCCTCAATTTGAGCATGCCATTCCTTCTGCGTTATGATACTGTCTTTAAAAAAAAAAAAAGAAAGAAAAAACCCAACAAAACCCTGTTCTGAAAGCAAAAACACCAATTATGGAAAACTTCAGCCTGAAGGATTAAAACTTGATAGGGCCTATAGAAAAGACAACAAGGAAGCGGAAGTATCTTTAACTGCAGACAGCACTACAGTTCCACCTGTACTATCAGCTGGCTCGGGCACGCGGGGATTAACCAGAAAAACGGTGTCCAAGCTACAAAACAGCTCATGCTTCCCCCCATTCGTGTATTAAAATGCTGCACTTGGTATTGACTGCAGAGGATAAAATACTGAGTAATTACCACTCATCTTGAAAGAGACGACTGAAAGTGGAAATGCAGATTATTTTTCTCTCCTTAGATCACCTCGTTTTCAAAAAAATGTTAAGCTTATATCCCCTTCTTAAACACACCCACCAGAGTGCTTTGACCTTTCATGTGGGGTCCTCTCTTACGGATCTCCTCGAGCGATAATTTCAGTGGCAGAAATTATCAGCCCATTTAAGTTCTCGGAGAATCATAGAATGTGTTGGGCTGGAAGGGACTTTTAAAGGTCATCTAGTCCAACCCCCCTGCAGTGAGCAGGGACATCCTGATCCAGGTCAGGTTGCTCCGAGCCCCATCCAGCCTGGCCCTGAATGCCTCCAGGGATGGGGGACCCACAACTTCTCTGGGCAACAAGTTCCAGCGTTTCACCACCCTCATTGTAAAGAACTTTTTTCTAACATCTAATCTCACTCTCTCCTGCTCTCGTTTAAAACCGTGGCCCCTCATCCTGTCACTACCAGCACTCTCAGCCTGTCCTCACAGCAGAGGTGCCCCAGGTCCCTGATCTTCTTTGTGGCCTCCTCTGGACCTGTGTCAGGGGCTTGGGAAGTCTTTGGAAATGAAAGAGATTTACTATAATTAAGCAGCTACAGGAGCAGAAAGAGCATCTGCCCTGCTTCAGAAAAACTAACCATTCTGCCTCCAAAGAAGTGGTGCCCTAAGCAGCAACATTCCTGCAGATCCCAGCTTTCCACCACTTGAGGAGGCCGGATGCAGAAGGACGGGGAGGCACACTGCCTGCCGCCCGGCGCCCACGGGGATCTCAGTCCCGCTCTGACTGACGTTCCACAAAGTCACTGCAAACTCCTCTAATTTTTTGCACGAGTTTCAGGACATCTAATGAACGGAGCTAAGGGAAGAGATGAGAATTCCTCCTCTACCAGATTATGTTGTCAGTTCTCATCGTTGCACTAGAAAGCCTGAAAATACCAAACGGGCGAAAACTAGAAGAGAAGGAGCTTTCAGCCTATTGTTCTTTCCAATATCTATTTTATGTTTTTTTTACTGCCAGCTACGTTGTTGAACTGTCCCATCATTTTTTACCTGAAATACCAGAGCTTCAGCCTGTGGGGTGGCTGCACTGACAAAGGTGCCTCCTCGGAAGTTCTGCTGAGTGAAGGACTCTCGCCTCAGGGAAGAAATAAATCACAGTGTCTTCAGCTCAGCTTGTTTCCTTTCCAAACCAAGTTGGCCATGTCCACGCCGTGATTCACGCCAGGAAACCTGGCAGAACAGTAAAACTGGAAAAGATTTCTGCCCCGGCTTTCTGGCTCCCAGTTGGCAAATGGACTCTCAGCAGAAGTAGCTTATGAGCTGCTCAAAGATTTTGGCTGGAGGAGAGTGGCTGCCTTCCCGGAGATTCTGCACGCGTTCCATTATCTGCACAAGTTTGTCCACGAAATATCAGGGGTTTGTTTTGTTAGTTTTTCTGGGGTTTTAAATTTTCATTTTAGACATAGACATTTCCATCACTCCAGGCACTAGAGGATACATTTCACATTCAGATTAAACATTGAGTATGAAATTTTAGATGCTGAATAGGACATATTAAGGCCCAGAGTCTTCAGTTGATATTTTAGGTTTAACTGTTACTTTCCAAGTCACGAATTAAGTATTTTCTCATGTTCAAAATTCAGACTATTTTGCAAACCATAAAAAAAGATTGAAAACATAGTTAAGGATTTTCAAAATGAAAACCTCTACTGGATGTGACAGGTTGAAACCACAGAAGCATCATGAAGAAAATTAATTACACAACGCAGCTCTTGTTTCAGAAGTGTTTTAACACCGCAATGATAACATATGAATTTCAATGAAATCTGCAAATTGCTGTGCCCAGACATCAATCAGATGTTGCATTTGGTAGTTTTCCCCTTCTGTACTCTCTGTTGCTCAAAGCTATCAACATTCTTTTCAGTAGTGCTTCTTTTTACATCAGAAAGGGGGTGAGAACTCTCAGAGAAAATACCTCCTGCCAGTCCAACTCAATATTTAAAATACACAGTCCATGACACTATTAACATGCACTGACTTCAGCTCTGTCCCACAGGGGTGTTCCAGGGCGCAGGGTCAGGACCGGACAGACCAGCTGAAGCACTCGCTCAGCTTCCACCGCCTCACCTGCAGCTACCACGGAAAGCCTACACCAAGATTATCTTTTCCACTGAGCCTCCCGAAAGGTTTTCAGGAGAAGTGGTAACAGAGGAACGAGCAGCGAAGCCACCGGCAGTGCTGATGTGCTAAACATACCATGGACGGACCCCATCTGGAGCTTGCCTGGCTCCTTTCTCTCTTGTCCTGGGTTT
>NW_009699645.1:0-2830 GCF_000703405.1 Apaloderma vittatum
AGAAGGGGAAAGCACTTCCACTAAGCAGTGCCGAGAAGCGGAAAACACAGGGGGAAAGTTTGCAGAATAAGCGGATACTGGTTCCAGAGCTCCGCGCTACACATCCCACTCCAGCATCACTGTGGAGAAAGGCAGCCCGCCTCCCCAGCACCCTGCATCGCCTGCACTGCCGCCAACAGCAGAGCAACCACGAGCCCAGACAGCCACCGATGCCGGTGTAGGGGCCAAATCACCTCCCGCAGGCCTCAGACATCCCAACCCGGACCTCGGATGGAAAAAGTCCACCGACAGCAAATCCTTCACCTCCACTCCCAACTCCTCTCCAGGAGAGAATGAAAACCACTGCAAGCACAGCACAACCGCAGTCCCTGAAAATGCTGCACGTCAAGGTGCCGACAGAACCTCACCTGCAGAAAACCACGACCAAATGTCTGTGAGCCACAGAACACCGCCCCATGAGCCACCCAGCAAACTCCAAACCGATGTCTCGGCAGAACCCGCAGCAATCAATGGCGTTTCCCACAACAAAAATCTTGCCAACGGCAATTGCAATTCAGCCAACAGAGACCTTTGCCAAGGAAATCAGCCGAAGCACTGCAGGCAGGAAACACCTGCACAACCAACCACCCCACATCCCACCCAGAATCTACACAACAGTGAGAACCAGCCCAAGCCCAGCAAGGAATGCACTCCACTGAGCAATAAATACCCCGATGGAAACGCCAACAGATCCACCCCAGATGGATGCCCCAAAATGGCAGCGACCGCCAGCACCTCAAAAGCTATCAATCTTTCAAAAGATGGAGCAGACTCTGAAAACCCTTCCAGCGTGTACTCCCCAAAAACCCCCGGTCCCAATCCTGGTCTCATTCTTCAAGCCCTGACTCTTTCAAATGCTAGTGATGGATTTATTCTGGATTGGCCAGAAATGCCCGGCGACTCATTTTTAAAGCACGCCATCACCCCATGCTTGTTTTGCACCCACCCCGATGCTCACGAGGGACGACCGCCACACATGAGAAGCAAAAAAGTCAGCAACTGCAACCTGTATCGCCCTGGAAAGAACAAAGGACTGCCCAGTCGCATGGCAGTGTCCATCCCTGATCCCCCGGTGAACTGGCCTCCCCCTGGCCATGTAGTCAACCAAGACAAGAGCAACACTGACAAGTGGGAGAAAGATGAAACAACAAAAGAGAACCTGCTGGCCAATGGCAAACTTGATGATCAGGACGATGATGAAGAAGATGAAGACCTGATGTGGAGGCCACCCAAGGAAGAAACAGACTTTGAAGATGATCTTCTGGAGCACGATCAGGAGCACATCAAATTCACTGATAATATGCCAATGGGATCAGGGGCTTCTGTGAAGAAAATCTCTCTCTCACACTTCTCAACCACCGATTCAAACCACGAACGGAAAGCACCCAAAAAGTCATCCCCGGGCAACGTTCAGTCTTCACCAGACCCTGATGACCCTGACCGCAGCTCCTGGGATGCCACGCGCCATCCGGATCCCAGCAAGGTCGCCGAAGAGGACGATCCTGCACTGGGCCTCAGGAACCCACCAGAAGAAAACCGCGGCGTCGATGCAGGCAAACGGTCCATCCCACATGACTCGCATACCGAGCAGTGCACCGCGGACAAAAGCACTGCAGACCGCGTGGAAGCCCTCCTGGGCCGCCAGCCGACCAGCTGCGGTGAAAGAGCTGCCCAGCCCTCCCCGTGCCCATTGGGGCCGAAGGTGCTCCCTGCAACCAAACAGACTGACTGGGAAGGCGCTCTGCACGCCACCGGAGAGAACAGCAACAGTGAGCAGAAAATTCGCCCACCAAACTCCACCTCTGCCTCTGCAGCCAACCCAGAGCCCCCCTGCACAAAGACTGGAGCACGGCTGTTTGAAGCTTCCACCGAGGTGTATGTTTGATCACCCAGATGCTGTAAAAAAGTCATTTAGAACCTTCTGTCACCACAGTTCTCACCTAACATGAACTGCTAGCGCACATTCAGACTTGGTACTGGGAAATATATTGTCTGTGATGGCCTGATGGAAATTTAACAGCTAAAAGCTTTTTAAGAAGCAGCAGCCATGAGCTATGTAATAGCTGCATTGTGAGATGTGTCTGTATGCACATGGGGATGCTTTGAGCAGGACTGATCTTCCTGAAGGGAATGCAAGGCTACTGTGCGATAAACGGGCGCAGGGTGCCTCAAGACTGCAGACCTTGCTTGTCAGCAACACCAAGGGCACACAGGCTATGGTGATGAGGAGGAGGACCATGAGCCTGCCACCAGAAGAGCCCGGCCCACAACCACCAGACACCACTGTGCGTGCGGCAAGAGTAGGAAGTCTAGCACGCTTATCTTAGAAATAACCTAGCCTACGCTCATGAATATGCATGCCTTTGTGTAATAAATACCTGCCTGCTTGACCAAAGGGTGTGTAATCTTTGAGGTGAGACCACCTTGCACTCGGCGCCGAATAAGCATAAGTGTTTTTTACCTCCCTGTGAGTTGTAGAGGTAAGTCTGCGTGTGTCAAGCTACGGCCCTGTTGGTGGTCTTCCTCTTGCGTCGCTGCCGGAGGGTATCTCTGGTTCCTGAGCTCAGCATTCAGGCAGCTGTTTCTCCAAGGCAGGTCTTGATCAGTGAAAGTGCTCCATAAGCGTTTCTCCAGTTACAGCCTCCTGCCAAGGAGTGAATTTGGAAAGGTGACTGTTAGTATCTCGCCTGAAATGGTAAATACTGAAAATAAAAACAGCTCTCGCTTTGCAGGTTAAGGGGCGCGTAATTCTGGTGAGTGGTTCGTAAAAGACTGCAAGTCGGCCAACGTC
>NW_009699645.1:2851-3102 GCF_000703405.1 Apaloderma vittatum
ACCCCCCGGGTGGAAGAAAACCTAGCCCAGTGCCTGCCCCTCCACGAGGAGCAGCGTGTTAACTGACACGAGAAGCGAGGCTACTTTAAAGACACTGAACCTGTAACATAGTGGTTAGTTATCACTAATCAGGCCTGGTCCAATTAGGCGTGTTTCTCTGAGTAACTTTACAACATAAATACGCGGTAGATTTTCACTGCAGGGTGCTGATTTCATCCAGCATCCAGTTGTGCATAACCTCGGTGACAAGC
>NW_009699646.1:0-924 GCF_000703405.1 Apaloderma vittatum
TTCTTTTCCAGCCCAGTCTCTCCTAAGAGGAGGCCCTTTCTGAGGGGAACAGTGTGTCTGTGCAGACGGTGCCTGCTTCTGTGCAAATGGTGCCTGCTGCTCGAGGGGAGAACGCTGGTGTGTGCAGTCACTGCCAGGGCTGGGGATGCAGAAAGGCTCTGGCTGGTCCTGACTCCTGGAGTGACTGAGGCCACTGTTGAGGGTGCTGAGAAGGAAAAAGGTCACAAGGAAGTGAAAGGTCGCACCTGTAGTTAGGAAGATAGAAGAGAGGTGATGAACAAGACTATTGCATTCCACATACATCACGTTCAAGATAAAACTGAGAGAACATGAGGATTAAACACCCTTCCCCAGTGCAGCATCCAAGCAGGACTCTGTCTGATCTCCGGCCTTTGATCCCAATCCCGAGATCCCGAATTCAGCCTCTGTGCGCTGTTTTCCTCTGCCGCTGAGCCTGGAGCTGCCCCGGTGCCACCAACTCTGCAGCACCAGTGGGCATTGATTTTTGGGTGCGAGGTCAGGTTAAATATCGGATTTGTATATATTTGGATATATTAGAATATTTTTGGTTTTTTCATTTCTTTCTGAGATAACATTGTGCACAATGAAATCTTATTATTCCTTATTATTCTTCCCACTTCTAATTCATTGTCTACCTGTTGAATTTCTCCCAAATGCTGCGTAAAGCAGAATCATTTTCTCTATGTATTTAAACAAAACAAAGGGCCCTGCAACTTTTTGTTTGTCTGAGATCCTTCCCCTGAGACCTTTGTAAAGATTCAGGGCAGTTCCTCTGTTCAGAGATTGATGGGAAGAGAGTCCCGGCACATCAGCAGGACCAGGGACTACCAGCTCTTGGTATCTGCAGAGCTGTTCTCCCAGCTCAGAGGGTGGTGAGAGCATGGGGAAGGCCTGTTGGAATGG
>NW_009699647.1:0-10244 GCF_000703405.1 Apaloderma vittatum
AGGAGATATATATTTATATATATCTCAAGGATACTTGCCATCAGTGAAGGAAAACACATGGCACAGAGTCAGTAATTTACCTAGTAATTTAACCTAGTTAATAACAATAAGCAAGCTATAATAAACCATAGCTGGTACATTTTAACAAGCTGTATGTATCTCTTGACACGTTCTCCTTGCATCTTGATGATACGTGGAGTCCTAAGGCTGATGGCTATTCTTCTCTAGGTGGAGTGTCACAAAAAGACATTAATGTCTCCAGTTCTGACAAGGTGTTGTTCATGATGGTGGTGTCACCTTCACCTGTTGGTTCTGTGGAGCCACATGTACATCTTTGCAGTAACAGTTGGATAACCCTCTCATTTTTTCTTTTGTCTAGAACTTTCTGCTATCCCTGAGTTCTCCTGTACATTGCAATTTATTACATATTTCCTGCTCTAATAACCTATGGTTAAATGATTAGATCATATAATTTGCATACTATTAGAAATATTTATTGTATACCTAGCCTTATTTTCTTACATTGTGCATACATCCTCATAGATGGAGACTCCAGGTATATATTCTGAGACCTAAGCAGAGGCATTTTAACTGAAATGTGGTCCCAGTGTCTTGGGGTTTTGACCAAAGGTTGTCATCTGGGTGAAGGGGCCCTCAGGCAATTAGTTGCTCAGGAAACTGTTTTTAACTATAAGCTGTCTCTGGGGTATCGGTTCAGCAAGTGAGCTCTGTTTCGAAGACTTGATTGACGCTTGAAACATGCTTTGAGATAATTAATTGAAGTAATATAATGGATTGATAACACCTTCTATATTATGAATTTATCTTCTTTTCATTATCCTTCATGTAAGAAGGAAGACAAGACCAGTAAATATAGTTTAATTTGTAGTTCTACATCTGAGCTGGTGAGATTTCATTTAAAAACATTTCACATCACACAGAAAAAGATCCGTTTGCAGCTGCTTTAGTATTCATTCAGTAGCTGGATCTAATCCTTTTGCAAAATTTAATTATGTGCTTTCTGAAATGGAAGTAAGTGGCAATTTTCTTAATGCAGTTAGCACCATACTTAATATTATAATAATTCTGATTAATACCCTTCTCGTGTCTCTTGAACTATTGTTCAGCACTGAAAAGTATATTATTTTAATGTTTGCTGGAATCAAAAGGTAAGCATAAATAAAAATGTTTATGGGTGTTACAAGGTCAGTTTCTGAATACAGCTGGTTTTATCTATAATATAGATATTTTGATCTCTCATTACTTACGAAGAATCTTTCAATGGCTGCTAAATGGAGAATGAAATTCAACTGCATCTACATATCATTACAAGGTAAGGATAAGTTTATAAAGCATTGAGTGAAATGCTAATCAGCTCTTCTACAACTAAAAAGGAATTAAATGATTGAAATCTGATGGGAAGTATTTTCAGCTCTAATCAAGCAGTTTAATGGAGTTATGCACACTGTGGCAAATGTATCCATTTTTGCATCTGAGTTGACTGGTCTTGATTTTGACCAGCAATTATTTAAAAAATAAAGTGTTATTATAAAGACCAGCTCAATTTTTGGACTGAAAAGTTTGTAACTACTGTAGAAGTGTGGTAAGGCTGCATGGAATATTGGGATCTACATTACTCATTGAAGGATTGATACAAAAAATCAGACTTTAATGTTTCATTAGAGATTCCTGATCTACTGTGGACTATGGAATAATGCCACAGAGGCACTAAATTAAATTAATCAAGCAACAGGGTAAGATATAATATAAAAATATCACATTAAGAGAAAGTGAGTTAGTATCAATGCATCAAATTAATGATGCTGAATTATACTTAAAATACTAGCAGAGCCTTACAGTTTCTAATCACTTTGAAGGTTCTATCAGACTTGATGCCGAATTATACATCCAGATTCCACTTGAGTAGACTGGCAGAACACTCTTAGTAAAAAGGTGATATTTGAAATTAATGTTATAATGCAATACCGATTGGAGTAACGCCAGTAAATTCTGTCTACAGTATTGGCGGTTAGTTTTCTGTCCAATTTTTCCTAAAGCAGTGTTTAATAACTGAGTAAAACCACAGAGTCTGTTGCCTTTTAGATTCTGTATATCAACAGGGACTTTGATAATACCTAGACTGTTCTTGTTGCATGAATAAATTCTCTCTCTGCGCCCTCTGCTGGACATAACATAATCTCACCTTATGAAAACTGGGTTTTTTAGAGTGATTGTAATTAACAATATAAAATTCCAAAAAATACAATTCCGGATTATTTTTTAAAATGCGTTTGAATGGAATTACTGCTACAATAGTGGAGGTCTGAGTAATTGAGTGCTTGTCTATATTGTAAAATTAAAGGTCTGTGCCTGTAAAAGTTGGACTTTTAACAATATGCAAACCCAGTATTTTTATAAATAGATATCATAAAGCTTATGGTAATAGTAGTTACATAATATTGTTTTGAGCCCCAACAGTCTTAACCACTCAAGTCCTGAGTAACTGCCACTTCAAAATGAGTATACTAGCAGCAAATTCCAGCCTTAGATTAGAGCAGGATATATTTTACCATAGATCAAAGCAGATTTGGCCCAAAATATTAACTGTTTTCCTCTGTCCAAAGCTAATATATTCTTTTCTACTGTAAATTTTCAAGTGCGATTTTCTTTTGAAGTTAAGAATTTAATATATTGGGATATAAACTGACGCTATAACACTGGACTGTAATGGAGGATGCAGAAAGTGAACAGTCTAATAAAATGAGAATTATTTATTAACATTTAAAGATCACTAGTAGAGCTTGTAAAATTCTAGATAAATTTTTTCTGGTAGTGTCTTGTGATCAGTTTACTCTCTGAAAAATTTATCAATTTGCAGCTTTGTTAAAGAGCTCTTGTGATTTTTTTAATCTTCCATTTACTACCTTCTAGTTTTCTGTCACTTAGCCAAATACAAGAATTATCACTGAAATCTTTCACTTGAAAGTAAATTAGTTACATAGATGCAAGCTGAATTTTTTATGCCATCATGATTGAGTAGAAAAAGAGATGAAGTTTACTTTGAACTATGTAGTCAGTTTACTTCTTTGCTTTGTTTCTTTTTTTTTTTTTTTACTGTAGGTACTTTTCTCACAGATAGCTGAGGCCTTTTTATTAAGACAAGGTTTTTTTATTACATCTACAAATCATTATTAAGACTCACCAAGACCCACCTCTTCTCACTTCTTTGAAAGCTTCAGTAAAGTGCATTCCAAGGGAAAACCAGCCTTGTATGAACTTAAATTACTTAATCTGTTTCTGCTTTCTTACTAGTATGAAAACTATCTTTGCAATACTCTGTCAGTACAGCATATGAATTTTAGACCATCCCAGACTTCATCTTTATATCTACTACTTTAATAATCAGTTCATGCATGCATACAAGTAAATACTTTTCTGTTAGTCTTTGATTGGGAAAGCATGATGAAACATAATGTAAGACTTGATTTTGTGCGTCCAAGTTCTATTTGCTGATTATTTTATTTTCCAGCAACATCCACATACATGTGCTGTGAACAGCCTATAGTCACAGTGATGTATAAAACATAGTCTTCAAGTTTGGTCTATGTTGATTTACTGAATATTAATAAAATAGTCACTTGATAGACTTGTAGTGGTTTAAAATGTCACTTAAATTTTACAGTACGTGGTAGTAAAACACCATTTAAAATCAGACCTCTATCTTGTACAATGACATATATACACTGAGAAGATTTAAGCTGTTTATATTACATGGCAAGCTTTGCAAAGCTGCTTTGCCAACTGCAGTTCTCAAACATATCTAAGTATGTGAGCAGGGGGAATGGACCTTGTCGTGCAAATATTCGTGCAAATAGACCACTACATAACAACCATAATAAAGATATGGAGAATGGGGCTCAAATTAGCTAATTGCACAGATTAGCAAACACCTCAGATTAATTAACAGTTCTGTTGTCCAAATGTGGGTAAAATAAGTACTGTAGAAATTCGAAGACCAGAAACACCGTGTAAAAGCATATCAGAACATACTTAAAATACGATGGGTAATAATTCTGCAGACTTGGCTACAAAAAGTAAAATATGAAATTGCTTTATTTCTTCTGCAGAATAATTATGGTAATCATGTTTCTGAAACTCCAGCCTACAAGTTAAACAATATATAATACATTAAAGAAATCAGAGCAGCATGCATTTTCCTTATATCTACATGATTTCATAGAACTATTTCAAAATTTGAATGATAAAAATTTATTAATTCCAACCTTGTAAAAATTTTTACTTGAGGAGAGACCTATAATTATGAGCTGAAAAATCAGAAAGCAAATTATCACCATAAAAATGTTTTTGTATGTAAAATAAGTGAAGATGCATACTGTGTAGAAAACAGTAGTTTATTCCCAAGAAAGAAGACCCTTCAGTGGATTTCTTTTTGAAGCTTGCATACAAATAAGACATGCATGTCCACTGAAGTACCCTTTTTGGCGTTTCATGATAGAGAAGAATTAAGATTGGGATTTAATCAGGTTTTGGGGGGTTTTTGATGCTTTTTTTTCTTCTCCAAACAGCTCTAACAATTTCCTCATTTAAAGGCTACAGGGAATGTAGAAATAGAGGTTACATTAGATATTCCAAAAGTGCATACCACTGTGTCGCTTCACAACTTCAGAATAGAAGTCCTAGAATCATGGATCGTTTAAGTTGGAAAAGACCTTTAAGACTGGAACACATATTTATTTGTTAGGTTTATGCAGTTTTTATATGCTGCTGGGTAGATCTTCCTCTGGTGGACCTGCACCTGAGAGCAGTGATCTGAGGGAGCATATTAATTAATGTGAATAATTAAATTTACCAAGTAATGGCATAACCAACTTTTTTAAAAATTCTTATAGTTGAAGTGACTTGGAAGCAAGTGGTTAATATAAAGCCTAGTGTACATTGGTTGATTGGCTTTATCGAGGCACTTAATCCAGAAAACCCCTTTCTTTGCGTTACACAGTATGAAAACTCAGGCTAACTGAAAATGGAAAGTCAAGGAATGTTTCATTAAGCCAGGAAGATCTTTTTCACTAACAACTCATCATTAGAGATATTAATGAATATCAAGAAATCTCCAGATTTCAAGATAGGTCAATTTTCAACAAGAAATGTTGGGTATTATGTAGCTTTCATGTTAAGGACTAAGTATAAAACTAAGCCTAATTTATAATCAAAATAAAATCTGTGCATGCAAAAACCCTATAAAAATGTTTTCTGGAAATCTACTTGTTACTTCAGAACTTTTCTCCTTTGCCACTACAAAACTCTGAGCATTTACCTAATGAAACTTGCATTTTATCGTAAGTAGATGAGTGAAGCCCATTTTACCTTAAGAAAAAAAAAAAGAAGAAAAAAAGAAACAAGTCTCCTCTTGAACTAATATTTATCTTCTTTTGCTACTGACTCTCTTTAAATCAGTGGGCATGAGGCAAGATGCTTAAGAGCAGGATACAGCCCAGTGCTCTTTCAGGAGAAACAGTAAGAGCTATGTAGGTAAGTTGGGAGGGACTTTCTCCCCTGCTGTGGTGTAGGAACATGAGCAACAACTCCAAATCTTACTCTCTGAAGTAGAATTGAGTGATTAAAACCAGATGTAAACAAGATTTGGTGCTACTTATGCAGCTTAGATAGAATTTGTTGAACTTGAAAGTGAGGTGACATGGGAAATTCCAACAGTTAACATGAAATGGAGGTGAGTGGTGCCCTCCTGTCTCTGTGCGATACTAGTGGTAATGTTTCACATTCATTATCTTATTCTGAGCTGGTCTTTACTAATATATTTACAGATCCTTGGTAGTATACTCTGTAGCAGGATGCTGGATTTTGAAAACAGAACAGTTATTTCAATTGTTATATTACCTAATCTGAAAATTACTACGATGAGTAAAATCTGTCTGACTAGTCTTTGGTATCTGTTGAATCTGACAGCAAAGCATGATAAAGAAAAATGTTTGAATGACTTCTTGTGCAAACATTTCTTATAACTTATATATGTCCTAAATATTCTATATTGTTTCATAGTCTTAAAATCTACTTTAATATTCATTCATATATTTTCAAAACCAGATAATTAGAACTTTTGCAGTAGTTAAATATTGCTCAGTCCAGCTTTGGGGCAGTGGGAGGAAGGGAGACACGCGTAGTCCTGGACACTTCAGGCATTGTTCTTTTGTTCACCCCCAACCTCTGAACTTAGACTGTTTGAAAAACAAGGTGTAACATTAGTTTTAAAAAAGTACCCAGGAGTCCTACATATTGTGTGGCATCACCTAGCAACAGGACTGTTTATTAATTTTAGTCTTTATTACATCGAAGTTGTGGCCAGAACCTGGTTCTGCTCTGCAGGTAGAACGAATTGTTGTGTGAAGCCATAATCATTTAGGGGCAAATGTTTTACTCTATATTTTTACCTAAGAATGAGGGATATTTCTTAGTGACTGTGACTGCGAAAGCCCTGTAACTCTATTGCTGGTGCTGATTCATTTTAGTCGCCCTGATTCTTGTTCATGTTTCTTCTTGGTGTGAAAACCATCTCCAGGAGAGGTTGCCTTTCTATTGGGTGCATGGATAAGTCATTGTTTTTCTGGATGTTGTTAAGGCCTCTTCCTTTCATTGTCTGTACTCTGCACCTTCTCAGAAGAGTCACCAGGATTGACTTCATCATTACCATGGCAATAAACTTTCCTACACAGCCCCGAGGGCCAAATCCAAATGGTTGGAAATAGCGTGAAGGAACCTGCACAGAATAACATGAGGAATAAACTTTAAGGCAATTTTTTTTTTTTTTTCATAAAAGTAACCAAGATTAGATGAACACTGGTAGTAAATATACTCTGAAAACTTGTGGCAAGATTCTCTTAGGAACAATTACTTCTTCCCTTTCCGCTGTACAGCCCTCCCACCCAAATCAAGCCAAGAGAGGGATGCAGACAGAAGGTATGCCACTTCAGATGCTAGGGTAGCAGGGAATATAAAGCTAAGCAGTTGAATTCTGCGCATGTATTTCAGTCTGTTCATCCTGTGACTGCAGGGATTTTATCGTAAGCTATGGAATGGAACAGAACTTTTGCTCTTCAATATGCATTAAAGTCCATTAGACACTTTTTCAGAAAACGTGCGTTACAAAGCTCATTAATATCTGAGGTACAGGCTGATGCCATGTCTAAAGATAAACATAAAGCCATACACCTTCAATTGTCATTAAAAAGCTAGTGTTCCTGAGAATTAATCAGTCATAAAATGTAATGTTGCAAAATTTGTTTGATATTTAATAGAGCGATAACACTTATAAAATTATTTCCCATTCCATCAACTAAAATGTGAAATGCAGGATTCCCAGAACTATTGCAGAATGCCAGTTTCTCCTACTTTTATTGATATTGAATAGATCAGTTATCCAAAACAGTCCCAACAGCATGAATAGTATTGCTAATGAGGTACAAAGATACTTGTTATGAATACGAAAAAGCAGTCTGGCTACAAATAAATTACTTTTCTTCATGTAGTTGTGTTGTTTTGTTTTTTTTTTAAATTAGCTCTGTTCTGACCTAACCAAAGAATACAAAAGGTTGCTTTATATGAAATCATATAGAAAAAAGTGTCCTTCGCTCATTTTCAGATGAGAAAAATGTTTTCTGTTTAACTTTTTTCAAATAAAATGAGCTGTACTTTCGTAAAAATTATAGGTAAATACAAGTGTTTATAATACAGAGCAAGTACAGCAGCTGGCAGCATAGCACAGTGGCAAATGCACAGCCTGGAAAAATGGAGAAATTCTAACAATGCCATTTTACCATAAATAGTGGTGTGGATTGCTATTCACACAGAGAACTGTGTGAAAATTGCACCTGCTAGAATAATTACATGGCAAATAGAATGCACCAAGTCCAATAGAACATGTGTGGTTAAATATTTGGTCAAGGGGAAATATTTTTAGTAGCAAAGTGTACTTATAAAATAAACAAGAAATCTATTTTGATAGAAATACTCAGAATGAAAATGATGGGTGTCAAAATGGAAACTATTCATGGTGAATAGTTACTTCAATAAACTTAATTGCTTACTCTTTTCTTGAATTTTCTACACTGACTTTTTTCCTCATCAGTTGTTTTTAATTCTGTGTGCAGAGTTTGCGATGAGTAACCAAACTATGGTTTAGAAATGTTAACCAGGTTGTTTAGTGCTCACTTGTGTGTGTGGCCCACATGGTACTTCCAGATTTTTGATAGGAAACATGTAAAACTTAGAGGCATGTTTCTAGCTTAAACATTCATGTCTTTGGTTTCATACTTTCCTTAATTATTTCTTCAGATGTTTCTACTAGTAAGCCTATTTTTGGTGTACCAAAGTGAATCACTCCTTCTTTCTTTAAAACTAAAATCACTGTCTTTGGATGCCTATGTGTGCAGCTGCTAACATCTCAAAAATAATTTCCAGGTAATAAAATTACTTTCTAATTTTTTTTGTTAAGGCAAAATGATATCTATGACAGCTGTAGAAAATGTCAACCCTTTAACTTCAATCCTATTCAACCTTAATATTTGACAAATCACCAGGAAATGTAAGAGAAAGCTGGCATACCAGGAAAATGTGTACATCTATGATAGTAAGGCTAATGTTGTGCAGCTGAAATTCCCTTCGTAGAACTAATTTGATTATGCCCTCCACTCCTCCATAGCTCTTTACTTTAGGTGTCTTTCCAGTTCCCTCACAGGGATGCTAACTGAACCTCGGCATTTCGTATTTTGTGCTCTCTGTCACATGGGTAGCAGTATCTTCTGCTTCCATCTGCACTGGTTAACAGCAGAAAAACAAGGAGTCAAATGTGTCACACAATCAGTCTGTTTTCTTTTGATACTGCTTTAATCTCTCCAGATGATTAGTGCTGAACAAATAGTTTTGCAAAACATTTGATTAATCAGTGATCAGAGGTCTAACTGAAAGTGAATAATCTGAAGATTGAATTATGATAGTAGAGGATTGCAACTAGGAAAAAAATGTTCACGTATTGCTCGTGATACAGGACTCTAATATAGACTAAAGAAAATTCTAGTTCTTCTGGGAGATTATCACTTAAAATGAAATGCTATGTTGAACTAGGACTGAATTACTCAACATCTGCAGTACTGAGTTGGTTATAAATTAGGATTTCCAATTTAGTTTATTAAAATATTTATTTTGGAATTAAAAAAAAAAGTGAGAACAAAGTAACCCTTAAGAGTTACTGTGCTGCTTCAGTTCTCCAGAGAATCCCCAGATGGCCTCAGCAATGTGTTGTACTGCTTGCAAGGCTCTAGCTCCCTGAAGCCTCTTTATTTTGTCCAATGTCAGGGATACAGTGGGAACTATGTGTGTGTCTATCAAATTTAATCAGAAATTTATATCAAAATTAGGATGTCTGAGAAAACTTTTTCATATATATTTTTTTTTTAATTTAAAGGCACTTTGACAGGAAGGTATCTGCCCAGCTTTAATAACAATGATGAGCAGGATGTGTAGCTAACTAGGGACTTAGACAAAAGGAGAAGTATCATATGGTCAGAAAATTCTTGATCAAAATAAGAGGAAGAGACATTGACAGTAAATAATACCCAACTTCCTATAAGAAATAATATAGAAAACTTACATTTTTCTCAAAATTTTCGAGAGAAAACTCATTTGGCTTTGGAAAGAATTCAAGCTTATGCATACGTCCAATATTGAGAATAATGTTTGTCCCCTTTTTCACAGGATAGCCGTCAATCACATCATCTTGTAAAGCTTTTCGCATGATCAAGTCCACAACTGGCTGGTATCTCATGCTCTCATAAATAAAATTCTCCACAATTTTTAAGTTTGGCATGTCATCACTCTGTATATCTCTGTCACCTTGTGGAATAAAACAGATAGTGAAGAAGTTGGTTACAAATTTAATAGCTTCATTATACAAATGCCAAAACATTTTTGGAAGATTTTGAGTTCTTAAAATGGTAGGAAGGAGCCAATACTTTCTGAGGAGTTTTATGTAGCTTTACATATTTGGGTAATCTGGTATATTGTTCATCAGCTTAAACTCTTTAACTTAACAATCTTCACACCGTCTTCTTAATACCTTATGAGTCTTTGTTCTGCTTTCTTGTCAGTGTCAAAATGGATGACAGCAGAATAAAATTTTGATTTTCTCTAATCTTTCTCTTCTACAGTTGTAG
>NW_009699647.1:10275-37717 GCF_000703405.1 Apaloderma vittatum
GTAGGGAAACTTAATTTCTATATATACACACAGGGAAATATTGATGATCAGAAGTATTTGAAATGAATGTCTTTATTTTTCATTTACCTTGAAATAATAAAAAATTTCAATGGAACATGAGATGCGAGTTGATTTGCACTGCTGTTGCTGAGAGGTGAATATAGCACATTCTAATAGATTGTCAGTTCCAATGACTACTCTTTGAATTTTTTGTACAAATTGCTCATCATCTTTCATTTTATCTTGAGTAATATCTTTTACATATAATGGTAGTTCATGTATTTTACAGCAAATGCTTCTGTTAGAAGAAATCACTTAGAATTTTGAGCCTTTGAATAATCCAAATTAGATCACTGCTGAAGCACAATTATATTCCCACATCACTGACTTTAGCTCCTGCTTACCCATAACAGTTTCAATTTCTCTCATCATCTCCTCTTCCACTGTGGGGTGTTCTGCAATCAGTATTAGCATAAAGAACAGTGTCACAGAAAGAGTATCAGGAGCAGCAATCATCATCTCCAGCACACACTGGTTCACATTCTCAGCAGTCAGATCCCCTCTGTTCTGAAAAAAAATGGGGAAAATGTTGATTGCTGACGTTTGCTGCCGACAAAGGTCCTATAGTAGTAGAAGGGGAAGAATCCAGAATATCTGCTTCAAACAAAAATAAAACCTTGACAGTCTTTCTATCTCATATGCTAAATAGCATTTATTTTTTGTGTTTTGGAGAAAATGAGAAAAATTATGTTTTGATGGGTGTGCATTATTTTACAGAAAAGCAGGAAAGCGAGACTTCTTAGCTCAGATTGTTATTGATTTATTGCCTTTCTTCACAGAGTTTGTGAGCTGTCGGAGATTACAGAAGATAGGATTTACATAGCATTTGAAGCCTTTGCAAACAAAAGGCAGTATATCAAGGTAAAACATAGTGGTTAGGGATAAGCCAAACGCAGAGTTAAATGCTGTGGAATGGAGGACATTCAGAGATAGATGCAGGGATTTTAAGAATGTTAAGTCATGAAAAAAAATCTGACAAGCACCTCTTCCTGAAAATGCAACTATTTGAATCACTGTAAAGGACTCAACTAATCTGTATCCTCTTGTGACAACATGACTTGCAGATAGATACATGAGGTTTAAGTTGCAAAGCCTGTGGTGTTAGTGACAGGAGAATGTCTGAAATATCAGAGTAGACATATTTTGATTATTTTTCCAATACCTGTGCAAAAATCAACTGGGATGCAAAATCCGTGTGTTCATCCAACTTTTCAACAGCGGAAAGCTTTTGTCGTTTCTGTTCTATTAAAGTTTCCATTGCTCCTTTCAGATCCTTGCTGAAAACAGATGAAATCCAATATATTGATAAATATCTGCAGGCCTTTACACTAGGATATGATTATAATCATAGAGATTATACCAATAAAAATGTCTAAGAATGGCAGAAATTAAGTATTCCTAAGAGTGGTTATATGATTCTCTGCAAAAGCAGTAAAACTAAAGGAAAGTGTTATTATTATTTTTATTAAATAATTGCCTGTTTGGACTGAAATTTTATTATCTTTTTTAAATAGGATAGACTGAAAAAGATGAAACTATGTCTGTAAATCCTATTGATGAATTTAAAACCTTTCCCAAATAATTTATTTATTTATATTTTGTACTGTATTTTATCAGTATATACAACAAACTTGGAGAACATGAAGTGTAATTGTTAGAAAAATGTAGATAAATGTTAGAAAATGTGTACTCTGCTGAAAGTAGAGTTGATTTAAATTTTTCAAATTTAAATACTTAGTAAACCTGTGTCAACAGTTTGTATTTCAGTGGTGGAAAAAGGCAACGTCCACCAATTTTTATAATTTTATGTGGGATTTTCAATTAGCTCCAGATTTGAAGGCAGTTCTTCTTTTAAAAGTAGTTTCCAAAGTTTTTGAAGGAAATCTTCAGGCTTTTCATTTGTATTTGTTATTGCTGGGATAGAAAATTTCACTGGGTTTTTAGGGGTAAATGCATTTAAAACTGCAAGCCTGGTAAAGTTCTCATTATTCGTAACATCTTATATGCATTGGGAATGGTGAATTGTCCTTTTTGACAGCTTTACCAGAAGAATATCAGAAGTTGTCATATCATGAGGTGGTTCTTTGCGTTGCTTTAAGTCCAACAATCTTTATAATTTTTTTTTTTCAGTAAAAACTTATGAATAAGTCCATTTTAATGGGATTGCTTTTAAAACATCAATATTTGCCTACAGGGGCTTTCTAGTAATTACTGGGCCACCACAGCTAGCCATTATTAGAATCACAGGATGAAGCGGTAAGCAGTGCCATAATAGAACTGGCAAGCAAATGTAACAAGGTAAATCTTGTGCCGCGTCTTTCTCTTAAAGCCTTTATGTTATATAGCAGTATCAAAACAATTCACTGCGCGTTTCATAAGTAGTACTTTCCTCTCCGTAGATGGAATCCAAATTCAAAATGAATGAACTGATTGCCAGTTCTTTTTATAGCCAATATTCTTTTTGGCAGAAGACAGTAAATGAGATCATAAAAATAGAAGAGACATTTGGTATTTTTGTAAACTGGAAGATGTCAAAATGTATTTGTTCCGTATTTAGGAAGAAAATCCTTGAAATGGATTATCATGCTGAGCACTAAGTTTTAACTCAGAAATGAGTTGTTGACTCAATTTATGTTGAGGGAACCAAAAAATAGAATTATGACCAGGAGTTAACTGCTGGGATAGTGCCAGTTTCCTTGTTTTGATGAAGTGTAGCTTACTATTTGACTGCTCTTGAATCGATAGCAAATGTAACTTCACCCTAATGATGGCTTTTCCTTGTCTGTTTGAACAGAACAGATTTAAATTTACTTTCATGTTTGAGCTGGCATTAACTAACATTTTTGTGAGTAAGCTATGACTGAATAGAGAAGGGCTTGAAATCGTCCCCTGAAATCAGCCACTTGTAGCATCAGTGGCAAATTTTCTTCCGTTGCTGTTTTGGGTCTGTAGGTAGGGGACTTCAGCCAGCCACCTTTGCAAGTTTCACAGTTTATTTTCAATAAGGCAGAGGAAAACATCAACGAAGATCTCCTTCATAGAAAGAATTGATTTTATGCAAATGATTTGTAAAACTGTTGATACTTACACTGCATCTTCATATTTCTTGCATAGCCAAGAAATCTTAAAAAAGATGTCGGGCTTTAATAAAAGTGCTTGCCAAGCATCAAAGTAGTTTTGAATCTTAAGTACAATGGCATGTTCTGAAAATAAATGTTAACAAAAACAGGATAAAATATAAATTTCAGTAGTCAAATAACACAAATACTTGCAAAAATTAATAATAAGGCCTTGTGTACTACTCCTGTTAAGTTCATAGGAATTTTATAAACAGGAGGTTTTAGTGGTTGTAGATAGCATTAGGAGTCATTTGTAGCACACAGTAGAAAAGGTGTAGATGTTTGTAAAAACTAGCTAAAGGATATAGTAGCGTGTCAACCAGAGCCAAATGGTCTTCCACAGGCAAGCTGAAGCAGAACTCTTGCAGCATATTGAAATGGGATTATTTAGACATTATGATAATATTATTTCTGTCGTATGGTTTTGAGGATGAAGAAATCACAGGAGACATGATTTATCAGGTGAACTATTTAAGGCAGTCATTTAGTCTGGTGGAAAGATTGCTCACATGCATAAAATATTGGCATTGTACCAATTTGGTACACAAAAATCTCTTTAGATAGTCCTGTTTATTAAGAGAAGTCTGACAGGCTAGTGCATATTTTCCATCATATAAAATTCTCTTTTATAACTAAAATCAATTACATTTAATTATATAGTGATATAAGAGTCTGTTCGTGCTCTGTTTTCTGAAACAAAACTGCTGAGTGACGTCATTGAGTCTTTCTTGGACATGCACTTTAGATCCACCATAAGGTATGAAAATAAAATTAGTACCATCTAAAGGGATCCCGAGAAAAAGCTTGTTAGATGTGTCAAGCATGATCCGTCTCATAAGATTCAACACATTGATGTTTCCTACTTCAGTGGTTACTTCCTCTAGTTTGTCCAGGTGATCAATCGTTGATTCAACACAAATCGCTATCATACGCACAAGACCAGGACCAGACAGCGCTGAAATAGACGTGCAAAATGATTGAAAGATTGGTTGATTTTCATACCTTGTTTATAACTTACCAACTGGTGATAACGGTGTCAATAAGTTGTAAAACATTACCATGTGGGTGAATAGTTCTGTAGCTTACTGATTTATCAGCTTTTGAAAGAAGAACATGTTTTGACTTAAAATGGCAAGGGATGCTGGATTTAATGCAGTTTAAGAGTTCAAAAGCAGTGGTCAATTCTGTTGCTGTGTAATTCAGTGGGATTTTGATAGGCTCCAGCTGGAATGGATTAGGATAATTTTTGAATGATCTTGGAAATCGTGCCACGAATACTCTATTTAAATTATTTTTCCATACAAGAATGCCTGTAATTGCCTCGATTTTAATCAAATATATGTTGAAAGATAATTAATTTCTTTTATGTTTTACTTTGCTTTACTTTGGTTTTCTGGTTTTAGAATCAATGTAATAAACCACTGTGCTCTCAGCTGGTGAGAATCTGTTCTGAGCCATGAAGCATGCAGTTTAGCAGTTTTGTTAGGAACACTGAGATCATTGGAAGCAGCTAATCTTAACTATATACAAATACTGAAATTTTTCAATTTGTGGAAATAAGGTGAATCAAAAAATTGCAGACTCATAACACTGGAATTTATTTATGTATTTTCCTATTTGACTTGAACCTAGTGAAATTAATTATGTCAATCTTTTTTTCTTTGTTACTACATTGATTCCTAGTACATTAAAGGGATTAAAAATAGTCCTGCTGTGCAGATCTTCTAAATTATTTTTGGAAATAAAACGCTTTTTCTTTTAATTAGAACAAGACAAAAATCTTTGAACTCAGTGAAGGCTGAGATAGGAACGACCAACTACGTTTGTAGAAATGCCAGTTGAGCTAATGTAAATGCTGCATTTGAAACATAGAAACATTTTTAAAAAAGGCTTGTGGGCATCGTTTAATTGTGTTTTAATTGGATGAGATTAAGAATCTGCAAAAGTATTTCAGGATCATTTCAAATAGCATAGCAAGCAGGATAAGTGTGAAACACATGTGATAAAATAATTCCATAGGGTATATAGAGAACTGATTTCTGTAATTTATGTATGCAAAAGACAAACAACATTTTAGAAAAAATAGACTGTGTGCTGCAGTGATCCAGTGCATTAATACACACTGATTTACCTTTGGTGAAAAAGGGTCGAATTTCTTTCCATTGTGTTGGGTTGTTATTAAATATGATCCCATTTTCATACATGCCAATGCACTGTAATCCAAGCTTGCTTCCAAATCGAGAAACATAATGCCAATGTTTCATTACATGGAACACACTCGAGGATCTGGGAAAGAAATACGGGGAGAAACAAGGCCAAACCAAAAATACTGTTTCTTAGATCGTACACAGAATTTTTAATCTGACATTTTATAGTTGCTCTGAAGTGCTGACTTGCATTTAATAATTTAATAGCAAGTACAGTGCTTGACATTGTGTTGTTCCTTTTACATAATTAAAAACTCAATAAATGCCTTCAGAAGAGGCAATAATTAGAGCAATAATGTATTCTGTTCAGATCTGTTAGAAAATGAGGTGTAAAATTTTTGACAGTTAACAACTTCTTGATTTGTATTAGATTACAGCTAGGCTTTTGTAGCTCTTTTGTCATTCCCAGACATATACAGAAAACATAAATATACATGCATCATTTAAATATGCAGCATTGTAATATGATGATATGCGTGGGATAAATATACCTAAAAGAACAAGTTAGGTCAATTCATGATATGTATATTTCTTTTTACAGTTGACATGGTTTATTTACACATGCTGGCAACCAGGTTGTGACCAGCATTCTTGCATTAAGATGTAATTTCCTTTAGAGGGAGCTAGCACTCCAGAAATGTTGGTGTCATGAACACCTGATCAACTGAAGTCCAACAAAAAGAAAGTTGTAATGGAGATTGAAATGAAATAATATGCTACTTTGTTTACCATGTACACTGTGGACCAAATCCTAGACTTCTTACATGGATTTAGTTTAGTTTTTAGTTTTTCAATCAGGCAGAGTAAATGGGGCTTTTGATATTTACTTTGGCAGTGCTAGGTTTTCACCATAATTTTGCATGACCAGAGGTAAAGTTAAAAGTGAGATGCTGCATGGTACAAAAAGACAAACATGGATTAAGGATTAGAGTAAAACTGAGGAGGGTGTATCTGCACGTCCGATCTGTCAAGAATTCAGCATATTCCCTCTCTCCTACACTTCTCCACATGTACTCGCTCTTCTAATTTCTTTAACGGGTTTTTGCACATCAACAACATTGTCTTTATTTCACAAACAAGAGAATATGGTATTAAATTGTGAAAGTTGTCCCCAGGAATGGAAAGGTGCTGGAGGCTCATTTACTTCCTTTCATTCCACATATCTACACGGGAGACACATCATTATGTTTTAAGGGAAGATTTTGATATACGACCTTGTTTAAGCACACCTTCCTCATGAAACTACTTAATGAAGTTCTCAGAAGAGAAGATCTATTGTAACAAGACTGTAGCCTCTCAGTATGATTAGATTTGATGGTAAAAATTCAGATGACCTTAGTGGAAATAGTGGAATATACTTTTACAGAATTCAGTTTATGTTTAGTTTTGCAGTGAATTTATGATCCACTGAAAACTTTATTCTATGCTATTGTGTTTTTAGTTTGTTCTTTTTAAAAGTTAAATACTAGTTCTTTATTTACAGTCAATGCTTTAAGCAAAAAATATCTGAAGAAAAAAGATATGTTGACTGTAAAGTCTGATGCAGCTGTAATGTTATTTGTCAGGACTCCTGATTTGTTTCTGATGAATTAGTAGTACAGAGAGTAATAAGAGTTCATAGCATTTTATGTTATCAAAACATCATAGTGCATTAGTTGATGTTGGCCACGCCTATGTAGGATGGGACTGTAAATAGCTTTCCTGTCATGATTACCTCTGTTCACATGGCAAATGCTGTGATAGTCCTCTAGACTATGTTGTCTTTCAAAAGCTTTTATATAATGAAAGCTAAGTCAGGATTGACTGATATTGGTAGTAAAAAGGTGGTGATCTTTTATCAATTACACATGGTAAACATTTTACTATTATGTTTTTTTTCTTTTTAATGGCTTAACTCATAAGCATCCAGAAGGTCCAATGTAAGTAAGTAACCATCCACTGGAGCTAATAAAAATCATATAAGCATTATGTTTAATACTGTATATAATCAAAGTCTACGGGTAATTCCATTAATTGGAATGGAAGTACTCATAATCCTATAACACTGCATTTGCTTTATTAACTTGCTGAATTGGAACCATAATCTCAAGCATTTACTCCCATTTTAAGGAGAAACTTAAGAACATAGGAAACTAAAATTTGGCTTAATCCTGCATTGTGGTCAGTCTAGGTTCTTGTATAGTATGTAATCTCGATATTAAATGGAATAGTAAAAGAGATTTATTTTTTTTTCAGCATTGAGCCACAGTGCTTAATCTTCCTTTCCATGAAGAAAATGAGAGAATTCACACAGACTTCAATAGCAGAGTCTTTAAAGAAGCAAAAGATTAGAAAAAGGTCTGTAAACATATAGAAGTAAAATGTTTCTGTTAGGACAATTGTTGAAACTAATAACTTCAATTCTACTTTAGGAAAAAAAAGTAGCAAAGAGATTGTAAAATATGAAAAAAAATCTTCATATTATTAAGTATAGGAAATAATGATTTACTTGCTAATTATAAATGTTTCTTCACCGCTGATCCAAACTCTCACAAATTCTCCATATGTCTTATTGTAGTAGTTGCAGGCATTTCCTACTCCCATCCAGAGAAATCTGGCATGTGAAATGAGGGGACCGATTCCCATACAGTATCCAGGTCCTAAGAAACAGAGTAAGAAAAATTTGATCTCAGCAACGATCACTGACAAGAATATACCTCTGAGCATCCCACTTTTGAAAGGAGATTTAAACATAACAGTCAAGGTCTGCGTGGGATAGTTCACATATAGAAATGCTATTCTGAAGTTCTGTCTTAGAGAAACTTGCATCTATATTGTTGCAGCCTCACTTTGTATCTATGGAAGCCCATAGTCCTTTCGGTGTATGTATTAGAAGAAATCACCTAGAAAAAAAATTGCATGTGGCTTACTAATTTGTCATTTTTAACAAATCCTTTGAGTGATCTGGGTTAATTGGTGTTGAAGTGTCATAGTAACACCTAGAAAAGTCAACATCCTTTTGATGTAATTACTTACATCTCTTTTAAAGTTGTTAATACTAGAACGAGAAAACATAAAGTACTTTACTGCTGTGAACTTAGGAAAGCATACTTAAGTAGAAGCTAAGAATGGATTAATAAACATTTAGACAACAAAATTCTCAAATCCTTCCAGTATAACTGAGTATCAAGTTTCCCTCTTACAACAAAAAGGAGACAGCAGAAGGAATGACTTTAATTACTTTTAGAAGGAAGTTTCCTTTTGCGGGAAAAGCTAAATTTGCACCTTTTGTCTGTAAAACATAAATTTAACTCCATAAAACAAAACAAAGTAAGTACTTACAAAACTTTTTATGCTGTTTAATTTTTTAAAAGTAGTTTATTGGCTTCACTGTTTACTAATAAGAATGCAAGACGCTGGATGACTTAAATACCCGTAAACTTAAAGCATAGTAATTTAGTTTTGTCTTCTTGTTGATTCATTTGGGCACTCAAGTAGAAAACATAACCTGCAAATCCTTTCCCCTGTTCTGTAACTTTCAAGGATCCTTTCCTTTGGCAAGGAAGGATCTTTTCTCAGAAATTCATTCAGGTGCCATTGTGTTGGTTTAGGATTATTCCTGCCAAACACCTTTGTGAGATGCATACACTGTTCTCATTCATGCAGTAGGTCACTGCGTCCAATGAAAAATAGGCTGAATCAGTAATGTCTGCCATAAGCCCACAAGACATTACAGAAAGGGTCCTCTGAAGGGGAAACCACTTAATGTTCTGTTCTGGAGGGTCTTCATTGCCAGACGTGGCAAGAAAAAAGTACTAGAATTTGAATAATTTCCTAGATAACTATTTGTTTTTAGTAAAGACAGTTTAGAAGCTTTAAACTTAAAACATATAAAAAGTAGTTTATAGTGCCCAGGAAAATATGGACATCTGGAATTTGTAAAATGATATTGTATCTTTCTAGCATATACATAATAAATCAGAAAACTATATGTCATATTTATATAGCAAAGCCAGGTTTATTGCAAAAGTTCTGAGGTTAGAAAAAGTTTGATTTCTTTTATCAGTTATTTAAAAAAGCTGTATTATTTAAACTGACTCAGTAAATTTTTTTAGCATACAATTATTATTCAACATTACTTCCTCACTTAAATTTGAAGAACAAAATGCTTTGACAGCTTTTAGGGGATACTAAATTTAATTTACCTGGTATTGATGAAGTTTCTTCGTGATTCCACATTAGAAACAGAAAGCACATAAGGATGAGTATGGGCACTGTGGCCGCTGGCATCTTATCCAGTACTAGGCTGGTGACGTTGTAGTGCATTGGATTCAGAGTCTCCAGTACTGTCTTTTCCATGAGATTCTGCTTTGGTTTAGAGAGAGAGAAGAAGGGGAGAGAGGCAGAGGTTTTGGGAGCTCAAAGATATATTCAGCTTTCCTTGATACCTCTCAACCCCGTTGCAGTTCTTGTAAATGAGCAGATTAGCTCTTGAGATAGCTTTATTTTATAATGGGAGTGATGGCCTGGGCTGCTTGCCAGACAAGGTACATCAGAAGTCAAAACAGACATGCAGCAGCCACTCTTCTTGCTTGGAAATAATAAAACTTTTCTGACCTTGATGTTGAAGCATTGTTTTGGATACTTTAGCTGACAGATCTCTGATATTGACTTGGCGGGCCAATAAGGAGGTTTACTCCTTGCAAATTTCTAACCAAAACACAAGAAATTAAACTTTCAGCACATGTGGAAGCATTGAGTTCACTCACAAGCTTTTATCTCTGTTACTTAGCCTTTTTCATTCTTGCATGCCTATAGTGCCAGAGTCCTTGAATTTCTAGAATAGCTATGGTAGTTTTTCATGATGAAGATAGAGTGTACTCTACGTTTTATGTGAAACATATTATTAATTTTTTGTCAATTTTTGAGCGTAATGTAACATATTACATTTCTTTATGGTTCCTCTGCTGAGTACTTTGAAAACAGAGCGTATGCTGTAATAAACAAGATTTTTTCCCTAGGCAGTAACCAGCACTTGGCACAGTAAAGAAAAAACAAGCAAATGGACAGGCCTGTTATGCATAGGGTGAGTATAAAGATTCCTTAGAAGTTGTTTTGCATGTTTTGACTTACATCATGAAATATGAGAGATGATTGTACCTGAGAAGGAATGTACCTGAAGGGGGCCTACAGGAAAGCTGGAGAGAGATTGTTTACAAGGGTGTGTAGCAACTGGGTGAGGGGCAATGGTTTTAAGCTATAGGAGGGTAGATTTAGATTAGACATTAGGTAGAAGTTTTTTTCTATGGTTGTGATCAAAGACTGGAACAGTTTGCCCGGAGAGGTGGTGGAGGCTCCATCCCTGGAGGCGTTCAAGGTCAGGCTTGATGGGGCTCTGAGCAACCTGATCTAGTTAAAAGATGTCCCTGCTCACTGCAGGGGGATTGGACTAGGTGACTTTTAAAGGTCCCTTCGAGGCCAATGCATTCTAGGATTCTGTATCATTCTCTGAATGAGAACTGACATAACCACAGAAAGATACTGTTTGCATCTGCACAGTAATTTATTAAGAAAACACCTTCTTAATTTTGCTATTAAAATAGTTAAGAATAGGTTTGCTTTGTTTCTTTGTCTGACAGTATTTCAAAACTGAAGGATTTATTTACTTAATAGGAAGCTTTTACAGGTTATTTTCAATAAGTGCTTTCTTGTTTATGTCGTGGTTTGGTCTCTCATTGCAGAAAAAAAGTACAGTTTACTTTGCAGTAACTGTCAGTGCTATAATTATATTAAGCTAACCCAAGAATGTGATAGATGCTTTCTAGATAGTAAGTGATTGGTAATTATGGTCAAAGTAGAAACTGTATAGAGTGCAGGCAAAACTCTGTGGAAGAGAGCAAGCAGTGGCTCAAAACCTTGCAGGTGCATGCAATGCTCCTGTATTTTGGAGGATTGCTATGCATGTCTCCTGGGGATGATGTGATCCAAAATAACCGTGACACTATGTGCTAGATGACCTTTTAGAAACTTGCATGCTATTCTAATAGCTAGCAGTACACCTCTTGTGACCATGTACATAGCACATCATGGACATATTCAACTGTTGTACTGTTCTGCATGTTGTGAAAAAAATTTTTTGTAATCACAGGTGGGTTTTTTATCATGTAATGGTGTTTATTATTTTCACTAATATACTGTTGCAAGCTAATAATGTTTGTTCAGTTCAAATAAAAACGCTAGCTTTACATTTCCTTGAGTACTATTGGTTAGCACAACAAAAGCACACCTGCATGTATATGTAAACAGTCATACTGGTTTCAGTCCCTTTAGCTATATTAGCTTACAGTATTATAGAGGGATAACTGCATTTAGGGCACATAGTTTCACTTTTTTGTTGTTGTCTCTCTGGATCTGGATGAACTTCATCTTTGTAATCCATTGCCACAGATAGAGTCTGATGTTCGTTGTTTTTAGTTGCCTTTTTCATCTCCGAGACATTCTGGTGTGTCTGTACAGTAGTTTCTCTGCCTCGTATTCCCTATGAAGAGAAGTATGTAGGTGATTATGCATACACCTATATGTACAGATGTGTATCTATGAATATTATATTGGTAAGTAAACTCTGCTAGACTTCAAGGTGCTGATATATTTGCAGTGTAGTTTGCAAGCCTGAGTCTCCTACTTTTATTTTTCTAAAAATTGACCCTGAGTTTTGATTTTAATTAGTGCTTAGTTATTCACAGCTAAAGCTTATCTTCGTTTCGACAGAAGAACAGAGGCAGGTTTCTACCTTTTCAAAATACACAGATTGTAATGGATTGGTTTTTAGCTTCTAGGTTACCTCAACTTCAGAATTTTAAATTTATTTTTTTTTGTAAAGGAATAAAATCTGTTTCAGTGTAACATGATATCCAGTACATCAGTGTGCACCTTGCTGTTTGATTTATAATTTTTATATCCTGTATCATGCTCTCACAGAATCACAGAATGTGAGGGGTTGGAAGGGACCTCAAAATATCATCTAGTCCAGCTGCCCTGCCAGAGCAGGATCACCTACAGTAGGTCACACAGGAACACGTCCAGACGGGTTTTGAATCATGTAGATAAAAGGTATTATATTAGAGAATCATAGAATGAGTCGGGCTTGAAGGGACCTTTAAAGGTCATCTAGTCCAACACCCCTGCAGTGAAAAGCACTGTATTAAATTTGAATTATTTTTGTACTCTCGAACTGACCAGAAGCAGACTTACTTTTAGTCAAAGTAGCTTCTCGAGCTCTTAAACAATTGGTATTTCTTGTATTCAGAAGTTCTTTGCCTCATTTCAATGAATATGATCAGATGATCATATTCGTTTCAATGAATATGATAACGGTTTACACTTATGACTTTTTTTTTAATTGCAAAAGCCAATTGGCCCATGAAAAATTCACCCTAATAATTTCAACTGAACTGCTCATCCTGCTTGTATCCATTGTATTTTTTAAGAATTGCACATGAGGTAAATTGCTCCTAATAAAAACTCAGCCAAGTGAATTTTGGTAGTAAGTAGTCACTCAATAGACTGAAGAAATTTAGAAAAGGAACAAAGCTAGAATGCCTATTGTGCATGGAAGAAGCTTCCACTAATCTTGCTCATTTTGTCTTGAAATTTTCTATAGGTAATTTTCCTTTCCTTGCATCTGGTTGAAGTTATGTGTCTGATCAGAGGGATTTGTTGGTTCTGATTGTTACTTATATGGTGGAGGGGCAACAGGGAAAAAAAACTTTAAAATCAAATAGTGGAAGGAAAGAGACTTACAATAAGGAAGTGCTTTTGTGACAAAATAGGTGGATGTGCACCTACGTCAGGCTGCCTGAACTGACAGTAGACGTGGATCTTAACCACTGGGAGAGCACGTGCCAGCAGAGGGCCCTTCAGATGACTGCTACTGAAGTCGTGACTGTAAAGCACTGCGAGAAAATTCTAGGTTCTTGCAAAAGGTGATGTGACCAATGATAGCAAGGTCCACAGAATAAAGTCCATATACCTATGCTGACCCATTTTACTCCAGTTGGAGTTTCGTACTTAATGACCGTGTCAGTAAAAGATCAAATTATGTATCATTATAGAACTGAAGCTGAAAATTTCTGATAATTGTGAGAAGCAGCTTAGAAAACAGCCTGAAAATCCTTGAAGAACCATTCTTGAGCAGTTTGGAGAAATAAAATTTTATGTAGAATGATTTCACACAAAAATAAGTTTATTGGTCTATATGAGCCCAGTAAGTATTTTTGCAGATAAAATGTTATAGCCTTCCTCTTTTTCTAGAAAATGATTCTCCATATTGCCTTTTTTTGACCAATTAAGATTGACAGTTGCATGACACTGTAAAGGTTCAGCCTTCTATGTGTAAGTATGTATGTAAGCTTTTGGTGTGCATTTCACAACCAGAAGGCTAATGTCTAGCCAGGTATGTAGTGATTTTCTTGAATTTGTCCTGTGGCTGCTGCCCAACCATGCAAGAGCACAGGAGGACAGTGGGTTACGGTGTCTGCACTGGTGTTTTAGTTTGTATTGGGTGTGCTTTGATAGTAAACCTTCAGATGATTCCTGTACTCCAGTATTCATTAAAAAGTATGCGAATTGGCATCTTTCTGGATGAAAATAAATCAGGTAATGTACTCTAAAGCTTTGTCTCATGCACACCAGTTTTTAGTGGGGATTCAAATGATAAAACCAGTTTAGAGCTATGTACATATTTCATAGGAGTTCATTTCAGTAGTGTGGGGAATGGATCATCACCAACTGTTTTGTTTTACAGATTTGCTCTTGTTCTACCTCAGTGTTTGCCAACATATTGTGTTACTTTCAGGCTATATCATTTTGACAAATAAAATACGTTTTTTTTCAATTAGTTTTAGTAATATAACTATCTTTTGCAGTATTTGGATTATAACACTTAACATAGCATGAGAACTGACTGTTAACTGCACGTCAAATCTTTTTAATAGATCTTGGGATGAATGATTTCTATACAACTATTTTAACATTGCCTTCAAATTGTGGGTTTCATTGCAAAGTCATAAACTTTTTCCCCAGCTGTTGAATAAGAAGTCATATGTGGAACTACTGTAAAATTAGTTACTTTTGTGTGGAACCTATTGTAAGAACCATAAAAAAGAATCTACTTTGTTGTTACATGGTTACTTTCCTTTTAAAAGTTTACTTAGTGTGAAGTAGCTAATTATCACCAAGTGCACAGCATATGTCACAAAAGCCTTGATGTAGAGATTATATTGCACCCTTGAAAGTCTGTGGAGTTAAAAGATAAGAACAAATCCAAGGACTTTTTTAAACCTGAAGAGTGTTTACCATTCTTTGTAAACTGAGCATCTGATTGATTCTGTAAGCATCAGATTGCATGTTTATTTAGCACTACCCTGGAAACTGCTCCCTGATATTCTATGATCTCTTCTAATGCTCTAATTCTCTTAGGATGTGATGGGGATATCTCCATCACAATTTATTGGTTATCTCTTGTTATTACAGTCTTAGATTATATTTTTTCTTATTCATTTTTCACATGCTCTGAATCTGTGCTTCAGTGATCTGATCCTTTGCTGCAGATGAAATTTTTCATCTTATAGATGGTTTCATTTGCAATTATAATGTGCAGAACAGTATTTTTTAAATTAGATGTTCATATTACTTTGCCTTTGAAAGTACCCTGGATTGTTTAGATCTGTTTCCTACTTCTAATTCAGTCCTCAGTAACTCAAAAGATAGTTAATTATGGTAAAATGTGAGCATCAGGGAAAGAATACATGGTGTATAGTTACCTTTTCATCTGATTCTAGAGTTTGAAACAGTGGTCTAGAAATTGTGTAATCATAGAGGTCTATCACATCTAATTACTATGGAAATGTATTTTAGCAATGTTGAATGATTATTATAGCCTTGTATAATAATCCGGTACCACTTGCTAGTATGAAATCTAATCTAAATGGCACTTAAATTTATCTGTTGTTTAGGTTAGAGGAGGAGAGAGAGGGAAGGAAGAGGTGACAGCTTTCAGCAGAAGATTAGGAAATTCAGTAGTGATAATCCTGATGATCTAAAGGGGCTCTTGACAGGGAAGGGAGGAGGTGGGAGCTTAATGTTGTGTCAGAAGGCAAGAAAGAAATGCAGAACATATCCATGATTTTGTACTGTTGAAAGAATGTATCTCTACTGTGACATAAGAAAGATTGTAACGTTTGATGTCTCTGCTATTATTTGCAATTGTGGTTTTCTTCGTTTTAGTGAGCCTTCTTATGACAGTGTTACCTTATTTCATAGCTGAATAGGATCTATCCCTAGAGCATGTTTCTCTAGGTTTTTAAGTTCTGTCAGCTGCCTTCAGTATCCCTTCCAAAATGCTGCTGCAAATTAGTCATATATCAGTAGTGCCCACCAGTGGCTCATACACAACTGTTAACAATACTTGGTTTTTCTTATCTGCCTCAGTGGGCACAGAACTTGATTTCTTGTCACCCCTACTAGTCAAAGTGTACTGTAAGTTTGCAAGGTGCAGAGAAGGTGGAGTTGCAGTTGTAAATGCTAATGTTCCTTTGTCTGGAGTCTCTTTAGTCATTAGTTTTCTGATCACCAGCTAGCAGTAGTATGTGTCTGAGACTTACCTGGTCAATGCAGATTGAACAGGGAAATATACCTTAAAAACATCTACAAATATCAGGCTCTATTTGAATATTACTGTTTGTTTGGATAACAGTAGTAAAGGTAATGCCTCTTTTCTGTGCCTTTACATGGTGGTTACAACCTTCATTCTGTGAACTTACCATCTCTGTACCTGTCATTTCAGGTCATCTACCGAGATATCTTTTGAGTTAAATTGAAAGTTGTCACGTATCAAACAAGGAGTCATTCACACACAGGTTTAGGTATCATGGAGAAGCCACTTGAAGCCACTGTGATGAGCTTGGAGCTGCAGTTTCTGCAAGGTGATTGTCCAATAAGTATTTCACAGGCTGCTCTTCTCCTTTTGATTTATATTTTTCTGGTAAGTCCCACCTTTAAACATTCCAAAGAAGTTAATGGATCCTGGATCTGATGTTACTGACATACAGCCAAGTACTGACCAAGATGATAAATTATTGCAGAATTGGCTAAATGAGCTTTTTATATTGCTGTTGATTGTGAAACTGAGTGAGCTTCCAAAATAAAATAATACGCTGTCAGGTTGGTTTGGAGGTTGTCTTTGAGACTAGCTAGTGAAGAAAGTTCTGATACTCTGAAAGTCTTGTTTCAGATGTATCCTTCTAGAAAATGCTAGCACTTCAGGTGTTGAAGTTGATCTTCAGAGGACAAATATTCCCATCCTGAAAAATCACTTTCCACTCAAGTGCTAAGCCTTCAAATAATTACCCAATTGTAAAATCACAATTGCCTGTAGCAGGCAAGACTTAGAGTGATAACCTGCTCTGTCTAACTAAAAGTTTGTCAGTCATCTCTCTCCTTTCTGGACAACGACCCTACTATTTTCTTGTAGCTGTTTGTAAAACATGGATGTGTAAGGCAAGGTACGCTATGTACTTCCCAAATGACTGTACAACACGGGTTTCTGCTGTCTGAACAATCTTTAATTTTATGGTGATTTTCTTTCAGAAGAATAATGATCTAAAATTAGAGTTTAAACTGTCCCCTCTTCTTATGTTTTAATTGTGATCTGATGTATGATTTAGAAAAATAACTTGCCAGTTTTAGTGCGTTTCACAAAAGGTCTCGTTGCTTAGGAACATAATGTCCATGGAAAGTACTATCCACATTAGACGATAAAAGGGATTTATCTAAAACGTACATCTTCTGAAGTAGAATAGGTATCTTGAGCTTCTAAATAATCAAAAAGGCCTGTGGAAATGTGCAGACTTCTGCAGTATTTGTAAGAATCTATTTTACTGCCTGTCTAACCTCAAAGTTTCCCTAGAATGCCATAAGCTCTGATTAACTCTAACCAGAAAATGACTTGTGGATAGACAACTGAAATTTGTCTAACACGCTTTTTATCATATGTCCTTGTTATGACTGCAGCAAAGCAGATCTGTATGTGGAGGGTTTGCTGTTACAACTGGGTCGATGGGTTTGTTTCTAATTTGGCAAATAGAAGGCATCTCTCTCTACCATAATTAGGTCTCTGCTTTAGCACTTTTATTGCTAGCAAATGCGTTGACCAGCATAAGGAAAAAGTTGATGCAGAAGGGACTTCTCTGTTAAAAAATATAAATTAAATTTTTTACTTTTTTCTTGTCTATAAATACCAGGTATTCTATTAAAGTATTTAAGTTAATCCTGATGAAGATATGTCTAGGTATTTGAAAAAAACAAGTCTAAGGTAGTATCAAGCTGTGGTAGAATAAACAAATTCTCTAGGTCAGTTCCTGAGTTATTCTGCATGATGACCTTTTTTTAACCTCACTCATAATCCTTTTTTTCCCTGCTGTGACAGTGATTATTGGAAATGGTCAGTTTGTCCAAATTCACTCGCTTTCCAACTAATTCTACATTGCCATACATCATCAACAGTTGGCAGCGTCCATTCCTTGCTCTGTATTCTACCTTAACTTTGTCAGGGTAACATGGTGAATGGAACACATGCATGAAACATGGTGAATGGAACAAAATCTACTTTTGAGTATATAGAATGAAATCAGAGACCACAGAAACACTGAACAGGTTGGATTTTTAATCAGTAGAGCCTGTATCTACAAAACCTAAAATGTTTTAGTATTTCTTGGTGTAATGTAAACAGTTTGAAAGGTTGAAGTGAATGCTTTCTAAGGACGATTATTCTGCAAGAACACTATGTCTTTTTTTTTTTAAAGAAGGAGCTTTGTAGATTACTTTCAAAAAACCTAATACGTTATTGTTATTTTAATACCAAGAATTTGGTTTAAGACCTGCAGATTTGGTACTAAAAAAATAACAAAAATCTCTATTTAGATATTAACAACATATAATTTACACAAAGTTAATTACTGTAACTTAGATCAAAGCAGCTCCAGAAGATATACTTCCCACTCAAAACAAAACATTTCTGTAATGTCCTACTCACAGTGTTTGAAGAAAAATACTAGAATATGAATTTAAAATTTACCTGTTTCCTCTTGTTACTTCTTGATTTTTACCGGTGAAGAGTGCTATCTTTGTTACTGATGTGCTCCTTTTAAAGATCTGAATAGCTGGTCTGGTGATTGCTCTCTGTGGCATCTTTTATGCAGGTGCTTCTTGTTGCTAAGAGATCAGTTGCTTAGAGATGGAAGTTTGTTTTTTGTAATAGATCAGGGGCCATTGCTATTGAAAAGAAAATCTTGTAATTTTACCTCTACAGCTCAGTGCATCTGCTGCAAAGTAGCCAATGACAGAGATACACATGCATAGTGCTGATTAAAATTGTAACTGGAGAGTAAAACAGAAAAGTAAACAAAGTTTATAATTATGTTTAATGGCTCAGATTAGGAAGGAAGGAGAGTAGTCATTTAGCTGGGGGTGCAACTAGCAGAAATTACATTAATTCTGTGTCTAGCATATCTAAATGTATTTTTAATTTCCATCGGAAAGGAAGAAAATTTCAAGTTTTATTCCAAAATTGGGATACACAATATCATTGATAGTCTTTTGTAATATAAAATCCTGCATTGACATTGGAAAGGTCTTACTGACTATCCTTTATATTTTTGTATATAGCGTTTCCTTTATAGTCCCAGTTGATTTGATAGCTCTTCAGAATTACTATACAAACTAACGACTGGTTTTGCTGCTTTGTAATGCTTCTCTTTTGCTGTAGCCTTGGGAAACTTAAGCAAACTTAAGAAAATCCAAATGTTTTCAAGAACTGCATTAAGAAATTACAAGAAAATTTAAAATAATGACCAAAGATGTATAGAAGAAGGTGATGATGTTGTTAAAAGATGAGACTAACAGAGAAGTATGAATAAGGTACTTGTGCCTGTTACTCACTATTTTGAAACACCAACAGAAGTCCAAATCTTTTCAGTTTCTGCTAGGGAAATTCCTAGCTTACTCATCTGCCTCTCATGTAAATTTACCCCTATGAGTCCAAGTAGAATGTTTTGTGAAATAGGTCCAAATAATGTTTTGTTGTTGTTGTTCAGTGCTCTCAAGTTTCTTTAAAACATCAGTCACTCAGATCTGTTTTCAGCAAGGCTGTATTATGTCCTCTGGCAGTAAGGTACTGTGCATCCTTGTCTTTCACTGCCAGGCCACAAATACAAAATATTCCCATAATTTTTTTTCATTTTTCTATATCTGAATTCACTCAAGACTTTAGCATTAGCATTTAAAAGGAATATGTAAAACAAATTAGAGCACTTTTCATAAGAAACAGCATCTAATAGGTAAAAGGGTCTTATATAGGAGATAAGGAGATTGTATAGGACTACAATCTCAGCTGGAACAAAAGGTATTGAAGAGTTATGTACAATAGTTCTAGTGATGGAATCTTTGTTACTCTGAGAGGAATGGAAGAGGCCTAGAATTTTATTGAACATGAAATTTCTTTTGAGAAGCCTTTCTTAAAGTAAGTAAATAAATAATGCAGACAGTTTGGGGAGAATAAGGACTGAATTGATGCAGAAATGCTTGTGGCATTACCACAACCTCATTGAAGATTCACAGCTTACACAACCAGAAGCCAACACAATTTCAGTCTGAACTCTTATTCTTTTTCCATGTGCACGCACTCTTCCATATCTGTTTATTATGCAGACTCGTTTACAGTGCAAGCAGAAATGGGCGGAACTTCAGTGAACAATTCTATTGTGTCCTGTGTTTAGAGCCAGTCACAACAATGGTTAGAACTTGTTGCACAGGATCTGGTTTTCTGAAAATGTTAAAATTCCTTTGGTTTATTTCAGAAAGACATTATAGCTGGTTTTAATTTTTAAGCCTACCTGGCCGGTTAGCTCAGTGGTTTGAGCATGGTGCTGACAACAATGACCGACGCATGTGGTCCCGCTCGGTCCCCATGTGTTGCCTGGTCTAGTCGAGAGGTGGTGTCCCTGCTCACAACAGGGAGGTTAGACTAGATGATCTCTAAGGTCCCTTCCAGCCTAGGCCATTCTATGATTATTATTTTTTAACAAGCCAGCTGTATGTTTTTACTGCTTGTGAACAAGGGATATTTACATTCCATAGGAGCTAGATTTTGGGGCTGACTTTGGTCCATTTCATGGCATATTTCTTATAGACTGTTAATGTGGACAAACTAATATGAGTTATCAGTTCTGAAGCAGTTGGATAATTGTTTCACGGATACCAAATTAAGAAAGCTTATGTAGTAGTATAAGAAAGTTACCACAGAAAGTTTCCAGTGCTTTGTCATGATTTTAAACTGCATTTGGTGTTGCTTTAGTTTCAGCTGCTGAGGAGAATAACAGCTTGTGTTGAACTTCGCTTCTAGTTTCCTTGTTATGTTTTTCCTTGTGTCCCACATATTTTTATCAATACTCAGTAGTTGTTACCCCTGGAAACACATCTTTTGCTTTTGTGTTCTGTCTAGTGTATGAAGGGAAGTCATGATACCTCAAACCCTTGTGTGGTTGCAGTAGTCACTGATTTTTGGAGATGTTATACTGTTTTATAGATGTTGGTTCAGGCTGTTGTATTAGAGAGTAACATGACTATTGGAAAAAGAGCTTTGGGAGGCATTACTGAACTGCATTTAAATAAAAAAATGAGCCTAATTTGGAACCACCTATATTTTTAGATATTCTTTATTACACATGCAAATGATAAGAATAGACAACTACTCATACTATTTTTTTAAGCCTCAAAATGAAGAATTTGGTAAAATAAGAAGTTAATATAAGAAATGAGAAACCAATACAATTTCTTTCTTTGTCAGCATGTCTTTTTTGAGGTTTAGGGGAGTCCAAGAATGGTTTGGCCAGTTGCCCACACAAACACGTTTTGATTCTTCCCTCTATGATCATTTAATTAATCAAAAGTACAGATTTCTAAACATGAAAACTCTGGTAAAATTTTTTGTTGGGACTTCTTTTTCTGACAGTGCTATGTATCTACTTACTGATACAAAGAATTTTTGCGTGAATCATAATTTGGGGGCAAGAAGCCAGTTTAAGTGATCATGAAGAACTCACAAAAATGAGTTAAATGTCAAAATATTTGTTTATAGTTAAACTAAGTTTTGTGGGATATATCTTTAAATCAAATGTTATTTTCATATACCAGAGAAAAAAAAATATATTTAAGTTATTTCATGCCAAAGGATTCCTGGAACTTTGTATAATGTAACGAGAATGATTGGACTTTTTGTTCACTACAAAGACCTATAGTTGAATACTACAAATTCTTCAGAGCCTGAGTAGGCATTCACTGAATTAACAAAGTTCTTTTTTATACCATTAAAAAACAAGGCAGATTTTTGGTGTGGGTTTTTTCCCCTAGATATTTTACAATGGACTTTTGAGGAAAAAGGGTGCAAAATGCTCTTGATAGCTTAAGAGGAGGGTATGCAAGCCTCTAGGGACACTATGGCTCATATGATAAAATTTATTAGAGTAATAATGGCTTGAATCTGATCTAGTAACTGTGCAGAAGTAAAATAACTTCAATTAAAATGGTGTAAATGAAATTGCTAATATTAAAGAACCTGCATTTTGAAACTAGTAGAATGGGAACAGCCTCAGATCTTAATTCTTTTCATGTCCTGATAGTTTCACTGCAGTCCTTATGAGATGAATGCTCACTTTTCCTCAAGGATAGATAGCCACTGGTAAATCTGTCCCTAATATACTGCATGTTGATTTAAGATAAAAGGAAACAAAGAGGTCTGTGTGAACATAGACAAAAGGTCACGCAAAAGATCCATCTGGCTCACTTCTCCATCCTGGATATTTGCCAAAACCAGATGTGAAGTGGAGAGTATAAGCATTAGGTAAACATGTATACTTCTCTCTCCCTACCTTCTCTCCACTATTTAAAGATAAAGGAATTTAAAGTGACAGTCCTAGCCATCCCTATGTTGGCAATAATGGCTACCTGTCTTTTCTAGGATCTTCAAGAAAATGTAGTAATTCAACTGGGAATTTTACTTCTTCCTTTTCTCTTAACTTCCCATAGGTACTATTTTCCTGTTATCCTATAATGATGATTCAGTTGAAGAGAGCTGAGACTACTGCAGGTATCTGTATTCAAATACTTCCCGTGCTGCTTCAGAAGTGTGTATCCGCCATGGGAATAGCTAATGTTAAAACTGTCAGGTTCTCTCACTAGTGAGCAAAATTGTTTAGCAGAATATAAACTAGATGTGCCAAAGCTCCTAATTCCCTTAAAACTGTATTGGGTGAACTGCTTGCAAATTTTGCTTATTGTTTTTCTTTTTCAGTTCACTGTTAGAGTAAATGTAAAGTACAGCAGAATGTTTGCAGGCAATCTACTTTTAGCTGTTGTCTTCCATTGCCAGTCAAGACTTGCAGTGCTGCCTTGGTAGGTGCCTCAGTGCTTCTTCCAAGCAGCTCCTTCATTTCGCCAGCACCCACTGCACTCCAAAATGTGTTTATATCCCTTCCGAGTCTGAGTTACTCCTTCATAATTTTACAGCAACATATATATTCACTGCCATAAATTCACCCTTTCAAAGAACAGTATGTACCTATGCAGCTGTATTTTGAGGCAGTTAGTAGCACACAATATTGGAAAACACTAATTTTTGTATTTTGTCCATGAAATTTTCTTATGTGGTGTATTGGAAGGAGCTGGCCTATTTGGTGTTTCTAACATTATACTCAGTGCAGAGATGATTTTTTTGCCTCCCCAACAGAGTTTTCATAATTCAAATTAGAGTTTGACTTCTCTAGCTAATGCCATTTTTAAAAAGATCACCTAAGGACTCTTAGAGCATGGAATTGGCTGAAATCCATTTATACTGCCCACAGTGTTTCTTTTACGCCTAGCTTTAGAAGCCCTATTTTGCTTGCAGTTGTAACAGCAGGCTGATTTGGCAATTCCGTTTTGCAAATCTATACAACTTGTTTTCCAGAGTATCTTCCAAAATCCCCAAATTTTCAAGAGTGTTGGAAAGTGTTCTGTGTGGCTGTTTAATGTCTAGAGTGTCACGGTGGCTTGTGTGTTTCAGTCAAGTACATTAGCAGTTATTCCAGGTGTTGGATGCTACAAAATTAAATTTATTTATTTATTTGCGTTTTTTTCTTTTGATGCTCTGTGATCAAAGTCATAATGACAGTAAATACAGGTACTTTAAAGAAAAATCTAGTTATAGCTGTATTTTCTTGTTAATTCTCCCCAAAATCACTCTTCTCATTCTGTCCACATCATGTTTGTAGAACAGCATTAAAAAACTTTTAATGAAAGTCAAACCAGAAAGAGTTAACAAGATGGATTTTTTTCTCCTGTTAGTTTGCCTGCTTAAGTTTGTATCTTCAGACTAGGGTAGACTACACTTGTTAATTGAAGAAGTACTACTTATTTTGAAGATGGGGACAATGTGTTCTTGTCACAGGCAGAAGCAGCTGTAATGAAGCATTATAGAACAGGTCATGAATGTGCTATCTGAAACTAACTCTGTATTAAGTATCTGAGCTTCTACTGTTTCAGCTTGTTAGCTGTTCGACTTGTTTACTTTTCTTTCTCTCTCCCCTTGAATTGGTATTGCAGCTGGTGAGAAAAAGGAAGAGGTGTGTGAAGGCTTCTTTGTCCTTGATGTACAGGAACTAGTGAGGGCTATCTGATTTTCTCTCTTTGTCCCTGGATATAAAACTAATTTGAGAGCAGCTCTTTAGAGTGTGGAGAAAGGTGCTTTGAGAGACAATCAATTTCCTTGTCATGAAAAAATGTGCAAGCTATTCAGAGTAGTTTAGGATGAGTCTTCAGATTGTGACAGGCTTCTTTGGCAAGCTTCGGTGCTGCAGTTGACTATCTCTGCAGGCCTTGTGCAGCATTCTCTTATGTGATGACTGCCATAAAAGTGATATAGAACTTGTACGTGAATGGGCAGCCACAGAGGCAGAGTATATTCTATTGAACTTTTAAACTAGTCATCCTATTTTTTTCATTTTAGTCTCTTTAATATGCATGCTAAATAAGTATTTCTTACTGTTGTTTATAAGAACTTGATTTACTCAGGATTTTATCATGCTGATTCAGTATTAACGTTATCTACTTTACATTGCAACTACTTGAATGCCTGAGCAGTTTTTACCAGTAAATTCATTTCCTCTTTTGCCCAACATGAGGTTTAAAATAATTCTTCATCAGAGAGGAGCTGGAAAATGTAAGAGTTGAAAAATCTTTTATTAGAACTTCTATTTCTTGTAGTCAGTTTTTCATTTATAAGATATTATGCATATATGCGAGAACACAGAGGATTAAAAGCTCATCTATGTTACATTAATATAACTAAGCATATATATGTGGGCCCACTGCAATGGCTGCAGCCTCCTTTTCTGTAATATGTACTTTGAGTATGTTTTTCTCAGCCTGTTGGCAGGATTCAGGTTCTTCTGTCTGTCTTTGAGAGGAATTTCCCCAAAAGATAATACACAGTGCTGCTAGGTATCTTTCTTTCATTTTTTTCCTTACTCCTGGATCTTGTCTGTTGCTGATTACTTCTTCCGACATTTAAATTGCTAAGCGCTGGTTTTGGTGCTCTAATTATTCCTACTCGATGGACTTGTGAGCAAACCTCCTCCCTTCTCTAACTCCTATTGGTTTATCCTATGGAGAACTAGGGAAGGTTAGGAATATCTGCCTCTCAGCTTTCTTTGCACTGTGATTCCAATTTCTTAGCCTGTTTGTAAAGGAAGAAAATAGGATTGCAGTCTTGATTGAATACTGAGGTGTAGTATCTTGCTAATTGGCCACATAATCGCTGTGTAATGGCCAGGTCCTGAGAATATCCTCCTACTCCTTGGGATTGCGCCAGGTGTGGTAGGAGGCTATCTTTCCACTAAAGCCACTGGACTTTCATATTCTTGTGAAGATGCCTTCAGCAGCTTGAACGCACTTTCTGTCTGTGGGTGCCACTGTTAGAAAAATGCTTGGATATCCGCTTAATTTTCCCAAGCAAATTTCTGTTATTTGGCCAATATAGTGTTGTATCATACAGAATTCTTTCTGATGGTCCCTTGGATATATTGTGGGATGTTTCAGGCATTTTTTTAACAAATAGGGATGCTTTCCACCAAAACCTCAAAAAAAAAGTTAAACTTTTTCAAAAAGCAAAGTATAGCCAAACCTCTAATGTCTATAATCCCAGCCAGTCAAAGCAGTTATTATAAGAGTACTTACAGAACAGAAGATTTTCAATGCTGAAGGTGCTGCAGGCATTTCTTTAGCAAAATTAAAACACTCAATACAATACTCAATTTTAGCTCAGAAAGAAGGTAAGTGATAATCAAATGGAAATGCTTCTAACCACTTCTACTTGTTCTGAATCCTCTGAACTGCTTCTTCAAGTGCCATTGGTTATTTTGCTAATGGCAGCACTGATTTCTGTCAAGACAGCCTTGGCTGCACAAGTTCTGAAGTGGACAGGGTTCAGAGAAGCCTCTCTGCACCTACTTTCTAACCATTGTACTGCTTGAAGGAGTAGCAAGTTTGCAAAAGCATTTTCTGTGCACAGGACTTATTGCTTATATAAGACAGTTTTTCAGTAAGTGTTTGGGTTTTTTTACTGTTATATAAGTTTGTACATCAGTCCAAGTTCTGAAGTATTTTGTGACTGATAGCTTCTTATAAAGTGCTGGTTTTTTTTCAATTTGTGCTGTTTTGGCAAATACAGGAAATATTATGAATGTTTTTCTTGAGAAAAAAAAATCATAAATGTTAATGAATCCAACCAAAGCTTGGTAGAATTTCAGGTTGAAAACACTCCTTTAAAATAATTCCCTCTGTGTTGAAATATATTGTTCTAAGCCTCTCTATTACTTCCACCTTGTAAATGCTGAAAGTCGGTTTTGTAGAAACATACACGTATGTTTATGCCCTCCCATCTAAGTGTTTGATGGACTATTAGAAATCCATGCTATAAAACACAATGCAATAATTGTAATTTTCTGCAGAAGAAGCTACTGGCAAAAACCAAAACTGCCCTTTGGTTATGAGCTCAGAATTCATGAGCTCTGAGGGAACAGTCTAGCATGTGGCCCAGAATATATCCCAAATGCAGTGATCTGTAAAAAATTATTTTTTACTTCGAAGTTACATGAGGTAAGTGTGCTTAGTCTGGGTCCTGTCTGATAAGCTATGAGCAGAACAAAGCAGAATTTATTGGAGCCTGCACAGGTCAGACTTCTGAATCGTTTATGTTTATCAGATAGTCCTACAATGGAAGGTTAACTTGTCAATTATAAAACTGCTCACAGTTTGTGTATGCAAGTGAAATGCAATGTATTTTTTTAAAAACTAGCTATAAAAAAGCTAAGCTTAAATTGAAGAAATTTATTCCCCTGAAAGGACATGTTTGCTGAAGATGATGTCTGAAACAGCAGCATAATGGAAGCAGTGCAAAATCCTCTTTTGCAGACTCAATGTTAAGTGGAATCCAGTCAATTTTAATACCTCAGTCACTCAAGGTTAATTGCAGTTCTAAATTAAGCTTTTGTAAAGTGTCACGACATCACCACACAGTGCAGCACTCCACAGTAATAATTAAACTAAGTATGAAGGCAATTCTTTGGTGGCTGCTAGCAGAATGCCCATGTCAGTTTGGTGCTTTGCCTGTGATAATTCATTCTGCTTCTTAATAAGTGTTCTCAGGTGAAAGTATACAGATTCTGTTTTTAGGCTCAGAAGATGCTAGGTCTAGTAGATCTATAAAAACTAAGTAAGTAATTGATCAAAGACTTGAGTGATAAGCAGTAAAAATCAGGTTACAGTATTCTAGATTATGAATGTTCTTTTTTAATGGATGAGCAAACCAGTCATTGTGGCTTTGCTTCATATAAAAATTTTATGTTCAGTAATTCAGTAATCCTGATGTCTGCTTGCCAGCAGACTCTATGTATAGAATCAATAGAATCATAGAATGGCCTAGGCTGG
>NW_009699648.1:0-5073 GCF_000703405.1 Apaloderma vittatum
TCTCCCGCCGCGTTAGCTCCGCCGTAGTCGCGGCTCTCCCTCAGGAGCCCCGGTTCCGTCCTGCCCGGGGCCTCTCCGGGGCAGGTGGTGCAGGCCCCATGGGTAGGGCAGCCATCAGGGCAGGCCTGACCCTGAGCAGGGGTGGAGGCAGGGGGAGCTGGGTGGAGGCTGCCTCCTTTTGCTTGATGCAGCAAAAAACTGTACAATGCATCTCCTACTGCCCCACTAAACTGCCTCCTGGGTGATCTGTGTGAGGAAGAGCTAAAAAACACATTGGTTGTGCGTCTGTGTCAGCCCCTGATGCAGACTTCACTGTGGGTTGTCTGTTCCCTCCGAAAGGAAAATGGAAACAGCGCGGGACGGGGAGACGAGCTTGAGCTCGTTGCTCAGAAGGATTTCCAGGCAGGCTTCAGCAGTGATTCGATTACTGTTAGGAGGATAATCGTAACCCCCATCCTCCCCTTCCCAGGCTGCGTCAGTTCTAACTGAATTGTCTGTCCGTGAGCAGAAGGCCGTGGTGGTGACTGCATCCCACAGAGCATCCTCATCCCTCAGAGCATCCTCATCCCACAGAGCATCCTCATCCCTCAGAGCATCCTCATCCCACAGAGCATCCTCATCCCTCGGAACATCCTCGTCCCTTGGAGCATCCTCATCCCTCAGAGCATCCTCATCCCTCAGAGCATCCTCGTCCTGCAAAGCATCCTCCTCTCACAGACCATCCTCATCCTGCATGGTATCTTCATCTCACAGAGCATCCTCCTCGCAGAGGTTGCCATAGTGGCAGCAGGCACTACAGAGGGATGGGACTGCTGCCCAGCAGATGCTGGAGATGCAGGGAGGTAAAACACCAGGGATGTGAGTGGCACAGGCTCTTGCAGGGGGTAGAAGAAGAGGAAATGGAGGTACAAGTGGTGGGATGACAAAGATGTGGGGAGGCAGGTTTGGAGTACCCAAGCAGCATAGCTATAGAAGGGAGTGATCCATCATAAGAAAGCTTAGAAATCTCAATTTAACATCTCTCCCCTTCAAATCTCTCAAGTCCGTGTCCTCAAGGGAACTCTCTCTTGGCTGCAGACACAAGCAAATCCTCCGGTCCAGAGGTCTGACTGGAGTGTGGGGAAATGAACTTTAAATTGGTTTATTACAGTACTGATAGAAGTCAACAGAAGATAAAGATAAGAAGAAGGAAGTCCACATAAGCCTTCTGATATCACTGAAGGACTCTCCTAAGGTTGTTTCTGGCATAGAAGGAGAAGAGTCTACACGCTGCTAAAGTTAGAGTGAGGAAATTGTGTGTAATAGATGACTAAAACAGTGAGAGGGGTACTCCAGCTCTGGGTGGATTTGGGGGATCCATCCTTTGGTACCGTTCTTTGGTACCGACGCCTGGAGAAGGAGTGAGACTGTGGGGCAGTGGGGAGCTGCCACGTGAGCCTCACGGGAACCGCGAGCTGGAGGTGACCCTACCAGCCCAAGAGCAGGACTACACACTTCCCACCAGCTCTGGCTTCACCCCGAGGGCTTCTGTACCCGATGTCATCCACCTCCCATGTCGTTTCCTCTTCCATTCTTATTTTTTATCTTTCTCCCACATCTCCACACAAAGAGGCGGCGTCTGTAGCAGCGCTGAAGTCATCCGGAGGCCCGCAGGCTGATTAAAGCCATGTTCTGGTCAGGATGTTGCTGGCACATTTCTCCAGATCTCAGAATAACTCACAACACTGGCTCCTGCAGTGAATTTGCACCTGAGAGCCAGCGTGAGGTGCAGCACCTGCTTTTCATACCTTTGCTGCTTTTCTCCTTTGTTTTTTTTCTTCAGGGAAAGAAGGCCAGTGCTCAGCATAGCAGGAGCTGCATCCCTAAAACCTGTATTTCCCCTCCAAATAAAAAGAATGACTCTGTTAAATACCTCTCCAAAGAGAGTTTGTAACAAAAAAATTTTAGCTATTGGGGAAGGCATTAAGAGATGTTATTAAAATGAAGATTCATACTTCAAATTCTTCAATACTTGCCTCTTTTTCTTTTACTTTTTGTTTCTGTGTGCATAATGAAAGCTTTAAATTATTTGGAATGGTGATTTTTTTTGCCATGAGAGCAGGCAGGCTTTTTTATATACGTGAAACCTTAAACCTCATTAAGCAGCTTCACACAGGACGGCGGCAGCAGCCGTGCCCACACCCTGCGTTATCAGTGCTCAGCTACGCAGCCATGATTAAAAGCAGGATTTTCCCTTCAGATATCTGGATAGGACAGTTATCATTCTCTTAGATGTCAGTGCTCCTCTGTGATTATTTCCCTGAAGAACAGATAAAACAGCCTCACAGAAGACAAAAGCCTCCGCCTGTTATTTCTTTGCCGTGAACAGCCACAGCGTGGAGGATTTGAAACTTCCAAGGGTCTTGCAAATGCGGCGGAGAGGACGATCTAGCTTCCAGATATTTCCCCATGCGAGGGCTTTAGTTAGCCAGCTCCGAGGCATCGCAGCATGTGGAGCAGATGCCAGGCAGCCCGAGCGACTCCTGAGCAGGGCAATCATAGAAAAAGATTATAGGTGATAGGCCTTAGATCCCATTTACGGAGATTCGCTGTGTTTGCTCGGAGAAGACACTGACCTCACGGGAGATGACAACTAAGTCCAATGTATCTGAGGGTTTATCAGGCACCAGAGGAATTTTTAAAGCTGATTATGCTCCTACAGGGAAGCTAAACCGAGTACCATCTGTTTTCATGTTCTCCCGGAGAGTAATCGTGAAGAAGCCGGCATGACTCTGGACTACACTGGGGCCCGGCGCACCGCAGCTCTCCTGCAGTGACTGCAGAGCCTCCCCACGCTCACTGACTCCACAGGTTGCCAGCAGAAATCTCTGGTTTTATCTGTTACTAACGACAAAATTTCAGTCCTTATGACTGTGGGGGGAAAGCCAGAAAATAGGAGATTAATCTGTGAGCGAAGGAAAGCCAACATTTCTAAGTTTTCACCCTCGCGTATCGTTTTGCCTGATGGAGGCACAGTGTGCTAGGACCAAACTGAGCGGCAGCAAATGCTCCAGAGGCTAAAAACCACAGGAGAGGCCCCATCACCAGTGACAAGCATGAGCCAGGCTGGGAGGAGAAGGGCTGACAGGCTGCTGGCAGATGCCCGCTCGTGTACTGGGAGCTGCCAGAGCCAGCAGGGACCCCAGCGGAGCTCAGCTGCGGAGAGCGACTTCTTCTGAGCCAGAATCAGCGTGTGCATCCACCTATGTGTACGTGGGCATATGTGTGTCGATCCTGCTTTCAGGGAAACACCCGGCTCTCTGCACCACTGTTAGGAAATCCAGAGTTCCCCCATTGAGCATGGCTGCGACTATGAAACGGCAGGTGACTGTCCGTGCCCTCCAAAGTGAGTATTTTCTTCTCAATAGAAGTGAATAGAGACAGGTTAATAACACACAGCTCCTGTTTGGGATTTGCACTTATGCAATGTGGGGGCAGAGGGTGTATCTGTTCTCCTTTGGATGGTTAAATGGACCTGTCCTCCTGCCAGGGTTGGCTTTGCAGCATCTGTACCCCTGAACAACGATGCATGTACTTTATTCTTACCCATGTGTTTCTTTGTTTTTCAACAGCGATGCCACCACACATCAGAATTACGTAGCGTCTGTACAGTCACATTAACGTCCCCAGCCATCCAGTACCGCAGACCAAATCCTCACCCGCGACAAAACAAATTAGCTCTGTCGGATTGCCCAGCCCTGTGCCAGAGAGCCTCCTCACCCGAATCGAGCCGATATGGTGTTGCCATGGCAATTTTACCACACACAGGGTTTTATTCCAAATCATCTGCAAACGGCCCAGGGTTCCTGTGATATTCCAAATTTTTTCTGCCCCCCGGGGGTCTCTGCACTGAGCCAGGGTCATGCTGGATGAACCCAGAACATCCTTCCAGCTCGCTGCCAAGCAGGCACCATGCCTGCCCTTGCTCTGCAGCACGCCTTTCGTTTTATTACCCGTGTGTCGTAAGCACCCTCTTCTCCTGCGCCTCTTGGGTTACCTGGTGATAGTACAGCATCTCCCATCCTTTCATTTCCCACTCTCAGTGGAGCATGTTGCCAGAAAAGCAGCACAACTCTGCATGCGGGCGGTAATGACATCCCTGTCAGTCGACAGAATGCTGCATAGGGAGGGGCGAGTGCATTTTTTGGGGCCTGAATGCTGGTTCTAATCCGGTCTGGGGTCAAAGCAGTCGAAGGGCTTTGTCCTGAAGAAGCGCAAGGCACTCTGCAGGCAGAGCACGAAGAAAGGGAGCGGGCTGACAGGTGGGAAGGATGCCGCAGGGACTGCTGAGATTAGGGAATGGCTTTCAAATTCTGTAGCTGCTGCTGGCTTGGCACTTCACCGTGACAGCCCTGGGAAGGCCTGATCCTGCACTCTCTGGCACTGACAACACACTCGTTGTCTTCCTCAGGAGCACGGCACCGTGAATACCTGTTCTTTAAAAGCAGTATTTAACGTGCAGCTCAGAGCTGCTGCAAAAAACTCCCCTCTCAACCCAAAGGGAGGCCAGGGAGCAGCTCTCCTTGGCATTGCCAAGCTCTCTGGTTCGCGGGCCCCGCTGCGGCCGACAAACGCAGATGGTGTGATCTTTCCTTACAGGCAACTTGGAGCCAAAAACACGCCACGAGTCCTGTTGTGCTCACAGGCACAGGTCTGAGGCAGCAGCCCCAAGCAGAGAGGCTCATCACATCTTCCCGCTCTAATCTTTTGTCCTGAATGATGAAAACCATTTTATAAGCTCTGGTGACTAAGCATTTAATCTAGGGCTTAATCAACTAGCGCGTGTAGGGGCGACGGTATTTCCTGAGGCTGAGTAACGCTGTGGGTTAGTGAGGCAGGCGTAGGTGTGGGAAAACCACAGGGAGCATCCCTGTCCCTGGCATCCCTCTGGAGTAGGCACTGATCCAGCTCTCCACGTCCTCCCTTCGCTTGGGGCACGGGCTGCTCTATCCCTGGGGGAGATTTCAGCACCTCCCGCTTGCTTCAGGCCTCAGCACCCCTGGAGAAGCTGGCTTCGCTCACCAGTCCCCTCAT
>NW_009699649.1:0-1249 GCF_000703405.1 Apaloderma vittatum
GCATTAGGACTTCTTCATACAAGAAAAAAAGGAGGGTAATTGTTATTGGAGACTCCCTTATGAGAGGAACAGAGGGCCCTATCTGCCACCTGGACCCAGCCCACAGGGAATTCTGTTTCCTCCCTGGAGCTCAGATTAGGGACATTACCAAAAACTCCCTAGTCTGGTGCATCCCGCTGATTACTACCTATTGCTGGTTGTCCAGGCTGGCAGTGATGAGATCAAACAAAGGAGTACAAAGAGAATTCAAAAGGACTTTAAGTCCTTAGGCCAGTTGATCAAAGGATCGAGGGCACAGGTAGTTTTCTCTTCTATCCCTTCAGTAGCAAGTAGGAATACTGAAATAGACAAAAATGTACATGCGGTTAGTGCATGGCTTAGAGACTGGTGCTGCCGGCAACGTTTTGGGTTCTATGATCATTGGGAAGCTTATGCAGCACTGGGCATGAGAGATGTAGATGGAGTGGGGCTGTCTCAGAGGGGGAGGAGAATTCTTACTGGTGAGTTGGCGTGGTTAATCGATAGAGCTTTAAACTAGGTTGGAAGGGGGCAGGGGATAAAACCTGGCTCACTACAGAGAAGCCAGGGGGTAGTATGCCAGGGTTGGGTGTCAAAACAACGACCCTGCTTAAGTGCATCCACTCCAACATGGATGACACAAGCAATAGTAACAGATGCTTCTCCATTAGATCTAAGTGTCTGTATACCAGTGAAAGAAGAATGGGGAATAAGCAGGGGGAATTAGAAATCTGTGTGTGGTTTGAGAGCTATGATCTCATTGTGATTACAGAGACATGGTGGGACAACTCCCATGACTGGAAAGTGGGCCTTGATGGCTATGTCCTTTTTAGGAAAGACAGGCCCACAAGGTGAGGTGGTGGAGTTGCTCTTTATGTGAGAGAGCAACTGGAATGTATTGAGATCTATCCAAGGGCAGAGGAGGAGCAAGTCAAGAGTTTGTGGGCAAGAATGCAGGGGCAGGCTAGCATAGGTGTTACTGTGGTGGGTGTCTATTACAGACCACTTGATCAGGAAGAGAAAGTTGATGAGACCTTTTACAGGCAGCTGTCAGTAGCCTCTCAATCACAGGCCCTGGTTCTCATAGGGGATTTCAACTAACCAGATATTTGCTGGAAGGCCAGCCATCCTCATGCCAGGACGTTCCTCCAGTGCATCGATGACAGTTTCTTGATGCAAATGGTGAATGAGCTGACAGGAGAGGACCGCTGCTGGACCTTGTGCTCACCAA
>NW_009699650.1:0-930 GCF_000703405.1 Apaloderma vittatum
TGGCAAAGTCATGCTGACTGCTCCTAATGACTTTCTTATTCTTGATATGCCCAGAAACAGTGCTGAGGATAAGATGTTCCTTCACCTTTCCAGGGATGGAGGTGAGGCTGACCGGTCTGTAGTTACCTGGGTCATCCTTCCCGCCCTTCTTGAAGCCTGGAGTGACATTTGCTTTCAGTCCTGAGGTGCCTCTCCTGCTCCCCACAACTTACCAAAGATGATGGACAGTGGCCTAGCAATGACCTCTGCCAACTCCCTTAGCACCCACAGGTGCATCTCATCAGGGCCCATGGATTTATGGATGTTCAGATTGCCTAATCGATCCCTAACCCAGTCCTCATCAACCAAGACAAACTCCTCCTTTACCCTGACTTCCTCTGGGGCCTCAAGGGACTCAGACTCCTGAGGACAGTCTCCAGCAGTATAGACAGGGACAAAGAAGGCATTCAGTAACTCTGCCTTCTTTCTGTCCTCTGTCTCCAGGGCACCCACCTTATTCAGCAGTGGGCCTATATTGCCGCTAGTGTTAGTTTTGTCGGCAACGTAACAACAGAAGCCCTTTCTGTTGTCCTTGACCTCCCTCACAAGCTTTAATTCCAAGGAGGCCTTAGCTTTCCTAGTTGCCTCCCTACATCCTCTGACCACAGTCTTTTACTCCACCCAAGTGGCCAGACCTGCCTATCAAGATCTATAGATTTCTTCCACTTGAATTTGGCCAGCAGTTCCCCAGATAACCATACAGGTCTCACAGTTCTCTTTCTTTATTTCCTACCTGTTGGGAAGCACTGATCTTGAACTTGGAAGAAGTGGTCCTTGAATATTGATCAACTATCTTGGGCCCCTTTGCCTTCTAGTACCCTGTCCCATGGCGTTTCACCTAGCAATTGCTTGAAAAGGCCAAAGTTGGCCCTTCTGAAGGTCCAGAGTTGA
>NW_009699650.1:1021-1416 GCF_000703405.1 Apaloderma vittatum
TCCAGACTCTCCTTGTTAGTGAGTATAAGATCCAGCAATGTTCATCTCCTAGTTGGTTCATCCATCTTTGCATCAAGAAATTATCATGGATGCACTGGAGGAACCTCCTGGACTGTGGCTGGCGGGCGGTGTGGCTCTTCCAAAAAAGGGCTGGGAAGTCAAAATCCCCCATGAGAATCCTGTGATTGAGAGGCTACTGACAGCTGCCTGTAAAAGGCCTTATCAACTTTCTCCTCCAGATCAGGTGGTCTGTAATAGACACCCACCACAGTATCACCTATGCTAGCCTCCCCCTTCATTCTTACCCACAAACTCTCAACTTGCTCCTCATCCGCCCCTGGAGAACTTGTTACATTCCAGTTGCTCTCTCTCAGGTAAAGAGCAACTCCACCACC
>NW_009699651.1:0-6389 GCF_000703405.1 Apaloderma vittatum
GGGGCTGCCCCGATGCCACCGCTTTGGCCTCAGTAACAACACCAACCCCACGTAAAACCCAGAAACTTTACCCACTCCTCGAACTCTACAATTCCTACTGCCCAGGCAATAATTCTCCAGTTAAATACAGCCTGCCCACCTGCACTCTGACCAACCCCACTGACCGGGAACAGTTCCAACTGAGGCACAGAACTTTACCTGCTCCCCAACCTCTACCTTCCTGCTAGGAAATAATTCACCCACTAAATACAGCTTGCTTGGGGAACCACACACACGTGGCTTTGGCTGTGCGATAAAAGATCCAGCTGAAGTGCAGAACTTCACACGCTGCCCACACCCTGCACTTCCGCTGAGCACTGACTCTCCCATGACATGAAGCTCGCACTTCACTTGGCCCACCGCAAAAAAAAACCCTGCTGTTTTCTAAATGGCCACAGGACTTCGCCCTCCCAAAAAAACCCAGCTAACGCTAAGCAAATTTCTTCAGAGCACCGCGGACACCTTAAAGCTACTTCGGCAACAATCACAGTTGCCACAAGAGGAAGGGGGAGCACGACCCCCCCCAAATATGACTGTCTCTGTAATAATTCCAGTCTATGCACATTACAAGACCTGTAACAACAGCCCCACTCCTACACCTAACAGCTCTCTTGGAGCGCTCCAGATAAATACCTCAAGTGCCAGAGGAAGACAAAACACGCAAAATCACTTTGGGCAGCTATCCAGGGGACGTAGCCAGGCTATCACGGGCAAAATAATTGTCATTCCCATCACTATTCAAGAGAAATGACAAAGCCCTAAACGCAAAATAAATGGTGCAAACAAAGTCACCAGGCCAGCAGCAACTGGCTACACACACTTAAAGTCAAACCCGACTGTGGGAACAACTGTGACTCCACAAAACACAGTCAGAAAGGGGACAAAAGTGCATCACTAAAGTGTGCTCAGAATCGTCTCGATCTGTGAAAACACAGAAGAGACGATTCAAGCCGGCCGCGCGCTTACACGCAGAAAATAGCTTTTACCTAAAACTGTCATAGGGGGAATTCAAAACACTAAATTGCTGCCTCATGTTAGCCATGGACAAACAGCCACGGGACCCCAGGTCACCGCTCTAGAGGCTGTCACCAAAAAGATGCTCTGGAATCCATCTCGGGACACGCACGCTGGCAGCTCCTCCTGGGACCCGAAACAAGCCAGGACGCTCTCTACAATAAAGACCCATCCCCACAATAAATCCGGTCCCGTCAGGGACTGAGGGTAATCCTGCCTGCAGAAGGAAATGGGGAAGTGCTGCCATAAAGCTGGCAAGCTTCGGCCCAGACTCTCCTCAGAGTACAAAGGGTTCTTCTTTCTGAGACTGCTCCTCACACAAAAAGCTTCTGCCCTCCCTAGGAAACGTGCACAGAGGAGGCAAAGGCAAAGTGGGTGCCACGGTACCTTTCCTGGAGTCAGGGTCCCTTTCCGGGGGTCGCAGCCCCTGCCACGCCGTGAGTGTCTGCGTAGTGTATTCCAACATCCAGAGCTTGTAAAACAGCATCATATTGAGAATGACCAGCAGCACCAGGCTGGAAAGAAAGAAAACAGCCACATCACTGCCAGCACTTCAGAGCCCGTCGCTTCCTCGTCAGTCACATCTGGGAAAATGCCCTGGGCTCTGTCAAAGTGTCCGAGGCCAGGTGGGTCAGTGGGAGTTTAATCTGGGTACCGGCCACGCGGTCGAAACACAGACCTTCACCTCGTGGAGAAATGTGTGAGCGAGGACAGACAGACAGAAAGACAGGGATGACAGAATAGGCTGCATGAGGGGATGTCCTGAATGCAGAGAGAGGGAGGGAAATGAGAGGGTGAAGAACTTGTTAAAAAAGAGAGAGACAGTACCTGAAACAGATCCTAATGGGAGCAGGGAAGAGAAAAGACGGAGTAGCTGCAGGTTAGAAACAGACTGACACAGGACAGGAGAAACTGGGCGCAGCAGAGAAGGCTCACAGTGAGAAAGATATATGGGAGAGCGGGAGGAAAGAAAGGAACAGTGGGAAGAGAGGCAAGAAGGATACACAAATAACCATGTGCCTGCAACTCAGGCTGAAATTCCCTCAGCAGAAGATGAGCTGTGCTGGGCTTTGGCGCCCGAGCCCAAAGCGCGTCTGCGCAGGGCTCGCTCTGACATGATACGTGCAGGTTCCAGCCTGTGCCCGTCCGGCATCGCCCGCTCCTATTGCACCCAGCAAAGGGGACGCTGCCACGGGGTAGCGCTTCGACCCCACGCTGCTCCACTCCTCTCACCCCACTGCTGCCACGCTTGCCACTCTTGACATCCCCTGTCCCGGACTGTAAAGCTGACCTGCATTTAGGCCTCCCAGAAACAAGGGGGCATGCGAAGCCTGTGTTTGGTTAAAATGAGTTCAAAACTGAGTCGGGGAAAGGAGAGACTTTGATAAAATCAAATCCAGAACCTACAGAGCCAGATCGGTGGCTGGCTAAGTACTAGCAAAAGCTGGGATCGAGCCACACTAAGCAGCTGACAGGGACCTGGGAGAAATTTTAATGTTTTTGCCTCTCATTGCTTTTCTCTTCTCCATGCTGGGCAAAGTTTGGGACCAGAGAGAAACATGAGAGGAAGAACTGACACAGGGGAGCACAGAACATCAGAAACACAATTGGGCCAAAGTTGTCAAAAGGGTGACTGTCAGGGAAAGTAAAAAAAAACCTAAGAAAATCACTTACACAAAGCTGATGACAAGAAGCAGCTTGGAGACGCTCTGCAGGTGGAAGCCGCTGGGGCTCTCCTCGGGGATGTGCCGTGTCTGAGTGGAACCTGAGGAGACAGATGTGTTTAGCCTGGGACACGCTCTCTGATGGGGAGGGCAACTCTCTGCCCTCTGCCCACTCCTCCGTCTCACTTAAACAGTCAGAATACACCCTCCTCGGCCCCTTTTCCCAGTGACCCTTCAGGACCAAAGCTCCCGTTTTTCTCCACGGGGACCCACCTCTTCATCCCCGAGTGTGAGGGCTCTGCGGGTCCTTACCTGCCACGTGCTTGATTCGATGGGCAACCTCCTCGTCCGTGGGGGTGGTGACGGGGCTCAGCACCTCCTCCAAGTGTGGCACCCGCAGATGGGTGTGGGCCCGTTTCCTCCGGCGCACAGTCGATTGCTTGCTCGCCTTCTCTTTGGGGGATTGTCTGTGCACCTCGGCCAGGTACGTGCTCTCGGTTTTGGTCAGTTCGCTCTCTGCAGAGGGAGCAAGGAAAAGCATTTCATACGGTGGCGATGGCCTTGCAGCAATACACCCTTAAGCCCTCTAATTGCACAGCTCTTGGGCCAAAGAAGACAGTGGGGTCTAAGAAGTCCGTGACAGAGGACACGCTACATGTCCCTTGCACCTTTTGCCAGCCTCTCACCCCAGACTGGCCACGCTCCTGCCAGAGAGCAGGATTTGATGACCTCATTTGTTCCAGCAAGTGCTACCAATGCTGTGGCAGTGCCTCTGGCTGGCCCCTTCCACGAGCCGCTCCGAGGTCTGACCTCCCGCAGGTGTCACAGCGCTCGCCTGCAGGGAGCCACGCCTGACCAACGGAAGGTGCCGCTGTCTGTGGGTCATTCCCACGGCTCCACTCTTACCCAAATGGCGGAAATAATCTTCTAGGCCGCTCCAAAAATTCTTCTCGATGAAGGATTTCACCAGCCCCCAAGGCTGTTTCCTGTAACGTAACTCTGTGGAAACCCTGCGTGAAGAAAGGAAAGTCATTTAGCCCATTTTGCTTCCTTCAGGTGATGTCCATTCACAATCCTTTCTCAAAGTCTGTATGAGAAATAAACACGTGTGCTTATTTCTGGAATGATCTCGGCCCTTCGTGTTTCTCAAGGAGAAGCATCACATTGAAAGTCCTTCTAGTGGCAGGAAGACCTCAAGAGAGCCTCCCAGCAGAACTCCTGAGACCTTCAGCCATCTGGCAGGCAGACATTCAGACTACTTAGCAAACCCAAAAGCCTACAGCTTAGCTCTGCCTCGTACCAAATGCCGCTGCTCAGCCCCCTACATGTGTCTCGGACGCACAGTCCCTGGAAGCGTGTCCTGTTGCTTACTGCATGTCACCGATTGTGTGTGACAACTGGCCCTGCAAACCACTGCTTCCAAGAAGGGGACACGAAAAGCCCATAAATCCTCTCCCTGACCCGGCTCTAGGTCCTCTGCATCGCGTCTGTTGTTTGCTCGAGGTCACCACAGCGGGTGGCTGCCCCTGCGCTAATTCTTCACACAACGGGACAAAGCAATGAGGCCAAGTTCTCCCCCGAGCTCTTCAAACACACCAAACAGAATTCCCACCCAAAGGTGACTTTTGGCCATCAGTAAAGCTCTTTATCCCACAAGAAGTGTACCTGAGTCGGCTTTTGTTTCTGGCAACACGAGTCAACGTGTAGCGGTTAATGGTGTAGAAATAGTCATGGTAGGGGACGTCGTGAGTTAGCACCTCTGCATCTATGACATAGCACTCGCTTTCTTGGCTGGCTTTGTACATTGTCTGCATAAAAGACAGCATGCAAGGCAACTATTAGTCTGGTTAGAACACAGCTCTGACAGAATGGCGCCTTCGCTAGCACCTTACAAAAACAGCTCCATGGGCAAGAGGACACCACACCTAGGCCCAAGCCCCAGCCCTGTCATTTCTCCCCGAAGGGCCCACCTTTAAGGGAGGCATTCTAGAGGAAACTGAGTGTCTCACTCAGCTGTTCGCTACGGGCACATTTCAAAAAGGGCATTCGCTTTCAGCAGTTCCACTCCCAGGGTTTTGTATGAGAGACGTATTTCTATAGGCTGCCACAGAGGTTCTTTGGGACCTGTCCAAGTGTTACCTCTTCTCATTAAACCGACGTCTGGCTTGTCAGGGAGCAACCTGATCCAACGTCAGAAGTGGCCCTGCTTTGAGCAGAGGTCCTTTCTAGAGTAAATTGTTCTGCGATTCCAAACACCGCAAAACCGTGTCAATTACTTCTTTTAAGCGCTTCTGATCTGCGTCCCTGCCCCAGAACAAACCTCACGAAGGGACAGACCCAGTTCACTGCAGATCCGTACGCAGAAGTACGGCTTTTCTTACAGACTGCTTCCGCTTACCTCTCGCTGGTAAAAAAATCTGGACAGCTCTATGTAGAGCTGTGAGAAGGACTGGCCAGACAGTATTCTGGCTTTCTTGTGCCCTGCTCATGAATAACATCTGCTGAACAGACCGCAGCTCAAAATCCGCCAGTACGGGTGACAAACACAGCTGTTGGAATGTCCAGTCCTGTTTACAAACTCATCCGGTTTTGCTGGTAAACGGATGGCCCTTTCCTCGCAATGCAATTCAGTGCCATTGCAGTGATACTGGGTAGCCAGTTAATACAAGAAAAATGTGTAAAGGAACACGGACAGGGAGAATGAAAACGTGCACAGCAGCATGCTCAAGACAAGAAAAGATCTGTTTCTACAAAGTATTCCAGCCCTGCTCCCCTTTTACGTACCTGCGTCTCAGTGACGGTGGCAGTTTTGGGGGCCAGAGGGTTGGTGAGGGTTATGGTATATAAGATCACTCTGGTCTGATTGCCATTTTCTTCCTTCTTCCAGGGATGAAAGATAATATCTGAGAGGACAAAAAAAACACTCCATTTGAGTCACGGGACAGAGATGTTGGGTCAGTTCCCTCAGGAAAAGCGTAACACAAGGTAACACATAAGGTAAGTCAGCTCAGGACAGTATTTTCTTCCCCTTGGAGAGCTTTGTTGCAGAAGCGCTAGAGCTCTACTGAGCATGAAAGGTCTCCTGTACCAAATCTTAAGTATTTTTCCCTCTTTCAGGTGCAGGGAAAAGGAAAGAGGCTGGAGGAACATCTCCTTCAGCAAACCTGCAGTTACAGGGCAAGGAGGACTACAACGTGCCAAAGGACTCTCTTTGCATCACAGTCTGTGCCAGTGCCTGGTGTGCAGCTAGAAGAGGGCTTTCAAGGCCTTAGCCGATGCTAAAAATAAAAGTCTGCTTCCTCCATAAACTTAGCTCTGGCTCTGAGAAGAAAAATCCTAGAGAGCCAAACAAGGCCGGTTCTAGATGCTTTTGATTACTGCCAGTACAGGATACAGCTGCCTCAAGATCTACTGAGAATTTTACCCAATCCCTCTATCGTCAGGTAAAGCTGCGTTTCCGAGGGGTGTGCCGAGACCTTCCTTCTGCACCGTGCGGGGAAGGTGACCCGTCCGTGATCGGGCTGTGCCGCGAGCAGCTTACCAGAGAACCGTCGCTGTTCCATGAAGTCCCTCTGGAACTGGGAGTCCGTGAAAAGCAAGTCGTACAGTTTGTCCACGCTGAAGTTGAACACTTCGTTCACATACTGACGGCCGTTCAGGTCCTCGTAAAAG
>NW_009699651.1:6420-34861 GCF_000703405.1 Apaloderma vittatum
TGAAGGGAAACAGCCCCCCAAGCCCCAGTCGTGATCCTCTCTGTCCCGATATCAGGGGCTGCGCTTTCACAGCACCAAGACCTTAGCATTTTACTTGGTGAAGAAGGAACCCCAAGGAGGTACTTCTAACCCTTTTCTTCCACTGATCAACAGATGGAATGTCAGAAGGGGCAATTAACTACACAGGTTAATTTAGGGACATCTTTCCCGAACACGTTTGCCTTCTGCGGCCTGAGATGGGAATTCTTTGCATCTTCTGAACTCTTAGGGTCCAGAGAAGGAATTCTGCATTTGCCATTTCCATTCCCTCACTGGGAAAGATAGGAAAGGGCAGAAAACAACACCGACAGAATGGCCCTTTCCCCCATACCTTCATCGTGAGTCTCTGACGAGTCACTGAGCTCAGTGGGAATGTCTTCGTTGTCATTGAAGTCCAGGGAAGGGGAGTTCACAGGGCCGATGATCTCTATCTTCTCTCCCATGATATTTGCAATGCCAAGGTCTTTCTCCACAGGACTCTCTGCCACTGCCTCCTCCTCTTCTGGTAGCACTCCATCAAACTGCATCAAGGAGAGAGCATAAGGAGGGTGAGATCAGCCCCTGGAAATTGGGGGTTATTACTAAAAACTTTACATCTTCATACCTGGGAATATTTGGCCTTGACATGTCTGGAAATTAATTACTAGAGAGAGGAGGAAGGTTACCGTACGGTGTTTGTAAAACACACGGACATATTAGATCCCCTCCTCTCAAAGAACCACACAGAGTTCAACCTCAGGACACACAAAAGGCTTTTTGTTTGCTCAGACAAGCATGCAAAGTGCTGGTTTGCTCCCAAACAAGCCCCACAGAAGTAGGAAAATCTGAGGTTTCATCTAAACGAGCTCTGCTCTGCCATAACACAAGGAGGGCACACGCTGTTCGCTAAGGAGTAAGTGAAGGCAGAAAGGAAATTATAACCCTTTTATCTCTAATGCTCCATTTCTTTTCTTCTAAAGTACAGACAGGAGAATGCACTTGCTGCTGAGAGTCCCAGTGTACCGGCTTCTAAGAGTAGGCTCTCTTCGCTCATCTTCTGTCAGCCCAGCGTCAGCTATCACTGACATGAGGCCTGAGGTCAGCTGCAGCAGCAGCGGCTCCCTCGTCCCTTCAAGGATTAACGCCTAGATCCCACAGAAAAGGATTATGCTCCCCCTGTGAGGGAGGAGGACCACTTACCGAGGCTGGCGCTTCACTGCTTCCCGTAGATGTCAGCGTGCTGGCAGTGACCGATTTCTTTGGCAGCTGAGGGCTTGCTTCTGGCTTGGCCTCCATGCTGCTTTTTGAGGAGCTGTCATTGACTTCGTTCTCTTCCACAGGGATTTCTTCACAGTAGCTGAGACGCCACAGAGAACACAGGTTTTTATGTTTACCCCTCTCAGTACAGCTACAACTGGACACACAGAGTAAGTAAGAATACTTCTATGAAGTTTCCAGTCTGACCGGAAGCAGAAATGGCTCAGCACAGGCAAGATCAAGCCCAAATTTCTCAAGTGTTTAAACACAGAACAACAAGCAAGAGCGTTTTCTGACCATGTAACCCGCTGACCAGCCTTGTGACTGGGATGCTTCAGCACTTACAGATTCGCTCATCTAGCTCAGTGAGCGCAGAGGCAGCATTTCAGTTCCTACAAACTTCCATGAGGAAAGGTGGTAGCTTTCAGGATTTCAGACATTACACGTTTGAGGGCAAGCATTTGGCCAGAAATCAGAATCTCTCACTAGGGACAACGAGCAGTTTGAGGCATGCAACATATCAGGACTCCTGCTCTGCTGAGGAGGAAAGAAAATCATCACGGGCAGATTTTACTCCTCCTCACTCACCCCATTGTGTTGAAGTCATCGTCAGGAGGCACATAATCTTCATCATCACTGGTGAGACCCAGCTCGTTCCCGTAACACTGGTGGACAAAGTGCCAGAGCTCCTTTGGACAGAGAGGCTAAAAAGGGGAACAGAGAAAAGCACACACTTCCACCTGAGAATACTAAAATACAATGACTATTTGGAACTCCCATTGCTGGGAATAGTACATTCCCTGAGAAGTGAAGCGAGAGGTTTTGACACAGCCACTGACGGGAGGTGAGAGCCTTCCAACAGGCTCTCGTCTTCGGAATTCCAGGGACTCTACGAGGTGGATCGTGTGTTACAGGCAGGCTGGCCCAGCTCCGTGCTGGCCAAAGGCCGCAGGTGTTTATGTCCTCGTACTGTCAGGCCAAACCAGCCCTCATCCAGCAACAAGAGGCCCTTTTGCTAAGTAGACCTTCACTATCAGCCCCAAAATCTGACTTAGTTATTTTTCCATGCCACAATGTCACGTTAATTAAGACTATCAGAAAGCCAACATGAGGCTACACCCAGAGATTTCACCTTATGACAATTCTGTGCGTGTAATAATGTAACCAGTAAATCTACGTTTCCCTTCACATGTCTTCCCTGCCTCTTCTCTTGTGCCCGCATTTAATGTCTCCTACTACACCAAACTCCAACTCTTCATGTGTCTTTTTTCCCCTCCAAGTTTGTTTAATTTAAAGCTGCCTAAAGAATTACAGCTGCAGGGAGAATTATCTAAAACAGCAACGAAGGAAAACATTTCCTGTTGCAGTTTAAAATCAAGAAGAATTTGTCTCATCAGATAGTACTGCGAACAGCTTGTGTATGCTTCCAGTTAAAAAGATAAAATGAATTATCAAGACCGTTCACAAAAGCCCAGCTCTTGAGGGATGCAGATCAGTTGATCACCATATGACTGTGTTCTGAGGTTCTTAAGAAACTTGTGATTGAAACATGTGGTACGAAGATGAAAGGGGACGGATTTTTACCCATGAGAAATTCATGACCAAGGACAAAGATTTCTTGGTCATGAGGGAAAACAAATCTAGTCAACTTTTCCTGAGCTGCTGGCTTGAACTTCTTCCCATAGTTACTGCATGGGATAAGGCACGAAATTTTGAATCATGCTTTTGATTGTGACTTTTTGAGAGCCAGAGGGAAAAGCTTCTAATGATAAACTTTTATCTGGGAAAAAATGACCTTCTTGTCACATGTCTTATCAGGAAAAACTGACTAGGTTCTCTCTTCTCCTCTCCTGCCAGGCACAGATCTGACATTTGGAAGAAGAGCTCTGGAAGCGTTTCCTGCCTTTATCACTCCGTGTCGCAGTTCCCATTGGCTTTGACCTTGAAACCAAGGACAGTGAGTTTCATTAGGAACTTCAAAAGGCTGATCAAATGACAGTGTATGGGAGCAACACAAGATGCCCACTGCCAAGCGATCCTTTCATATACTAAATGCTACTGCAGTTTCCAGGCCAGAGTATTCTGGGTGCCTGGTTACTTAAGCCTTCCAGATGGTACGAACTCGAACCAGCACATCTCAAAACGCTGGTAGCACTGTAACATCAGTTCACGAGTCTTACTCCTGCAGTAAGGCCAGAAATACTCAGTGGACTGTGGAACAGATACTCAGATCAAATATAGGCTATACGGGGCCTCTGGCACAGCAGGTGCACATCCCTGCTTTATTTTAAAATCCAACCCACTGAGCCCTTCTTACCCAGTGCACCCCGCACCCACACTGCGCTTGTCTGGGTTTGGGGTGCCCTGAACGCCAGCTTTTTGTCTGTCCTATCTTGAACTCTGCACTTCTGAAGCACAGACTTACTGAGAGCTTTGCCTGTGCACCGAGCTATTTCTGCTGCATTTTGAACTGCTGTCTTCTGAGGTGTTCCACTTGAAATAAAGACCTCAAAAAACTCCTTCCTGAGACACATGCTTCCACCCCTGGGCAGAGGCAAAGTGGGATCTACGGTGCGTGCAAGATGTGTCGGTACATACAGAATTCCGTGCAAAAAGAGAAAATTAGACCTGCAGTTACGTAGTTGCTTTTCCTAAACACATGTGCTTATCGTCCCTACATCTTTTTATGCATATACATTAGTCACAGGTATTATGCTTCTGCACATATTCATCACCTCCCTCTCATCCCACCCCAACACTGCGGTGCTGATCTCCATACCTTGTCAAGGAGAGCGTTCTGCCAGAGTCTGAACATCATCATGTACGTCCTGTCTCGAGCCCCAAAGGAAGTAAAAAAGTGCTGAATGGGAAGAGAAGGAGACAAAAGTCAGTTCAGAAGAGGCCCCAAAAAGGGAAGAACAACAGACAAGCCTGTTTGCATCACCTTCCAGCTACAGTTCGCAGAAGGACTGAGCAAGCCATACAGCACAGCTGGTCAGGTTTTGGGCACAGACTGAAGCTCGCGGTGGCTTCACCGAGAGGCTCGGTACCTCTCACCCAAGGGAGTGAGTCTGAGCACAGAAACGGTTCTGGCAGAGATGTACTACAATATAACCCCAGACCCCACGCAGGAGCTACAGGTGTTCCAGGCTCGGCCCAAGGTCTGCAGAAGCTCTGCGCCCAGCCCTTTTCCCTCGGTGCGTCCTCCCAGGCCCCCAAGTAGCACAAGCAGTCAGTTTGGAAAAATCCCGCAACACATGTATTCCCTTGTCCCTGGCAGCCGTGAGGGGTGGACCCAGAGGTGGAAGCTTCAAGGATGTACCTTTTCAGTGTCAGTGCAAACTTGGATGGCATTAGGAATGAGCCGTGCTGTTTTTTCCTTGGTCATCGAGCAGATATCCTTCAAGCGAACTGTCAGCTACAGTCAGAGCCATGCAAAAAGGGGAAGGCAGAAAAAGAACACAGGTAAAGAGAGACACTGATGAGAAAGACAACGGCAAGAGGGCTTTTAAAGCAATGTCAGCAAATACGCTCGATGCGGCAGTCTGACCGCCTTACCAGTGTCTCCCAGCGGAAGATGTTGCTGTAAAAGCAGATCCAGTTTTCAGAGAGGTAGAGGCGGCCCTGCAGGAGAATGTCTCTTTGTAGCGCACATGAGTAATCTGTGGGTGGACAACAGATGATAATTTAGGAGCATCAAAACCAGAAGACAGGACAGCCTACAGGTGAGGATAAGCAGCACCATCAAGAGAAGAAGCGACTCAACATGATCCTACAGAAAGGCAAAGGCCGAGCCAGAAAGAACAGAGCCAGAGCTGCTGCTCTGTCCACTGGGCTGATTCCTCCCCGAGGGCACGTCACAGACAATCTCTTACTGACTGATGATCCCGCCTCATTAGCTGGTCATTCTGTAGCATCCTACGCACTTCCAGATTTTACTCTGCCTTTTCTTTTTTGACTTCAAGTGCCGCTCTTCACTTTTCTCCTAGTTTAAATATCCTAAACAACTTCTATTCCTCTGCTAGGATCTGCGTCTTTCAACAGTATGAGACGTGGTCTGAGATCACTGGTTACATAAGATAAAAGAACAGATGCAGTGCACTAGGCAGTCACTAATCAGCTGCAAGGCTAAAGCCTAGCTGGACGTAGGAAGGGCAGTCATGTGTGAGGACGGAGCATTGGGGATGTTAGAAAAAGAGGAAGCACAGCACTATGCGTGTTGAGACACACAACCTTGACCAAATGAGGAAAGAGCTCTAACACCAACACACTGTCAGGTTTAGGGGAACGCTGTGAAGGAAAACATGCTCCTAAAATCATGAGGGAACAGAGCTGTAGCTGACACAAATCAGCATTGCTCTCCCTGAAGCAAAACAAATGAAACTTAATATGGTGAGGAGGTGTTCTGTCTGTGCACCTGAAAGATACAGCGGGCTTGTTCCTTGGTGCCAATACCTCTGAAGAAGAAAAAGCTGCGTGCATGTGTGCTGGATCTCTTCCCCAAACTACGGGCCAGCACAACAGAGCGCTGCACCAAGGGGCTGCCCTTACCTACAATGAGGCGCTCCGTGTCAGGAAGCTGTTTGAAGAGTTTCCTGAAATCTTCATTCCGTTGTTTGTACGTTGGACTCAACACCTGCAAATAACAGAGTGCCTGTTAAAGAGAGGGGCAGGCATGAGTACAGAGAAACGGAGTGGGAAAACAGGAACACCTTGGTAAGGAGAAGGGGGATCGGATGCACTTAAAAAGCATGAGGCTAGGAGCTCCCATCATAGCAGACAAACAGGCGGGAGGATTGGGGATTTAGTGCATTAAGGGAGAAGAAGAGGAGAACCTGACTTGGAAGAGCAAGTACACAGTACAAGGGCTGTACCCAAATCTGCTGGGTAGCAAAACAGAATTGCATGGAAGCCGTGGCTGCGGGAGAAACCTCTTTTCCTGCAATCCTAGGCTGTACAAGGTATGACACGTGCTCTGCTTGCAGTGCACCAGTTCGCCGCCAATCCCCAGTTCTCCCAGGAACGGCAACCCCAGAAAACAGACACTTCAGTAAGAGCTGCAACCCTGCCAGAGCAAGAACTGGCTTCTCTACAGTGTTTACCAAACCACAACGCGACTGTCCACGTCAGACCACCTCCTACACGCCATGTCTGTGCCGGCAGCTGCTCACAATAGCCAGAACATCTTCTAAAGGCAGAGCTGACTGAAACAGAGGCAGGTGCAAATTCAGGAGGCCCGAATCTCCCATCTCATCTATTGTGTCCTTTCTTCCACAAACCCAAGGAAGGTGAAGCAACCTAGGGCACAGACTCTTCCTTTCAACACCCCTCTCCTATCTCTTCCAGCTGCAAGATATAAATATCCCAAAGCAGAGGGTTGGGCACACCTGAGAGTCTCCCAGCAAGGGGCTCCAAAATCAAAGCGATTACAAGACGGTAGCTTCTGTTTGAGAATGGTGATGGTGGAGTCACAGGACTGGGAGGAATATGAGGTCTATTTAGCAGCATCCTTCAAAAAAAGTCAAATGCTGTCAAATCAAAGAAGGAGATACAGACAACCCTCTGCCCCTAAAACGCATTCCCCTCCTTACACCAATAAAATAGAAACAGTATTTTTAAACATCAACTCAGCACTTCAGATAATTGCTCCACTCCTGTTGGCTCAAAGTATCTTACTTCTGAATAAAATCTGCTAACCAGCAGATGACAGAAATAAGAATTTTACTCACCAAACTTCTAGCCTGAACATCTGGAAAAGGTCTTGGTCAGAGATGGGCTCCAGCAAGAGCCCAAACCCAAGATTTCTTGGGACAAGCGGACAGGATGCAAGAAGAAGGGATAACAGAGATTATAATCAGCTCTGAACTTCGGGTTCAATGCATGACAGCAGCCCAGCTCAGCAGCAGTTTCCATGCAGAGGGGCGCTCACGTCCCCTCCCGATAGCATGGCTTGTTCTGCCTAAAACCTGCTTAGCACCAGACCTTCTGTTAGAGTGACAAACAGTTCTGTTCAGAGACACTCACAGCTGGAATTTCATCTGATCCACAGTTGATAATTTCTCGCGACAAGTCGACAGGCCCCTCCAGGTCCCACAGCAGACATGGCAGTTCTTGATCCAGCACAAGATCCCAGAGAGCCACACACTCCAGCAAGGAATCCATAGCGTCCCCTCAGCACTTGCACAGCTCCCCGTGTCCTCAGACTCTGCTTTTCCTGTTCCTGCTGTCACTGCTTCTTGTTTAGATTCAAAGTCGAAAGAGATACAGCAGCTTGGCAGGAGTTTACATGCCTTCCCCTACTTTCCCGCTCACGCTCAGGTCGTCTGCCCTAGCAGCCTCTGGAGATCCGAGAGAGGATCTGCCCTCCAGAGGACTTTGACAAAGTGGCTCATCGGGGTAAGCGCGCGGGCGGGCAACCTTTGTGCTCTTCTGCTCCAGTCTCACCAGCTTCTCTCTGTGGGCATCCCTGAAAGCAGCTCCGCAGAAGCGTCGACAGCCCGAGCGGTCCCAGGCAGGTCTGTGCAAGGCGTCTGCAGCTCCCGACTGCGGCCCGATGCCCAGGACCGCCACAGCTCCCCACTGCAACAGCTCAGACAGCCCGGACCCCACCAAAGCTGCTGCAATTCACAGATCTAGCCACGCTTTCCAGGACTGAACAGGATGGTAAACAGCTCAGAGATTTCAGCTGCTTTTTTTTGTTCCTCCCCTTTGAGATCAGAAAAGCAGTTATTCTTACTCCTTCGGTGTCTGCCTCAGGCTCTCCTCGCTAGTCCCTCTCTGCTCTCAAAGGCAGCTTCAGTCTGTGTTAATGCTTCTCGTGGAAGGAGCGGGTGGGGAAGATACCAAAATGACTCGCACATGCTTTACATTACTGTAGCTGGGTAATTCTGTGGGCCAATGCCCTGTAGTAACCCAGGCGCAGCCCTCCCTCCCGGCAGATGTTTCCTGTAATGGAAAGTTGCTGGACAGAGCGTGCTGGGGGAGGCACGAGGGGAGTAAGGAGAGACCAGTCTAAAGAATATAGCTATAAGAAACTGTGAGATGCATACAGCTAGAAATAAGGGCTCTGCGACTCCTATATGTAATCCTGCCAAAAAGCAAGGGTGTTTCTAGGTTTCATTCATAAGTCAGATCCTTTTGGACATGAAGGGCAAGGACTTCCTTCAGGCTCCAGCAAAGGAACTCCCTGCAGGTCCCAGGAAAATTGCTTGGAGCACTGAACTACCTGTATCCCTCTGCCCATAGTCCCCAGCCTCTCCATCTCATGTAAAGATGCACGGTTAAACGTCCAAACCATGGAACTGGTGCCGCTCAGCCACGATGCCAAGTCTCTCCATTTAGCCCTGTTAGAAGGATGCAGCACAGTCATCTGCTATCCCAAAAGTAGGGAACAATAAACAAAATTTCTGTAGCCCTCTTTGCCAGAAACTGCTTACAGGATTACTTCAAAAAAAAAAAAACCAACCGCCAGGATGCTTCTGTCTACACACCCACCCACCTCCCTTTGCAGAGATGAATGACAAGGGTTTGTAAGAGCTAACCTGGAGGTGGAGACAGCAAACATTAACTCTACTGCAAACAGAGAGAGACAGGACAGGATGGCACTGACCGGGCTCGGCGAGGAAAACAGGGAGAAAAGGGTGACTCCCCATGGAAGGATCTCCCTGTCTAATACGCAAACAAATCCTCCTACAGGAAATATAAAGCCAATGATCCTGGGGAGTGGGACAGGACAGAGAAGTCTGACAGCACAAGAAATGAGAAACATACAGCCTTGTACAGAAAAGAGATGAGGAGGAGAGATGGCAAGAGGCAGAGGGGAAGGAAAATCTTATCTGATCTGCATGACTGACGGTCCTGCTCTTAACTCTTTAGGGAAGATTTTCATTGCTTCTGGACAGATCAGAAAAACTACTAGAAAAGAACAGAATATATTCCCTGCTTGTGTGGGAGAGTTTAGACACCACTGACAGCAGGACTGCTATGGTGATTAATGCCAGCAAAGAAACTGGCCACCTGTCCTGCAGTATCTCCTCCAAACCCGGTCTGGCCTCTCAGGTTATTTTCTTCCTCTTTTCTTTTTTTTTTCCTCCCTCCTTTTAAAAGTGAATGAAGAGCAGAGGAAGAAGCTTCAAAGTAACCACTGGCCATATGGACTGGAAAGTGGATTTGAGTTCATCCTCACATGAGCTTGCACCAGAAGCTCACTTCTCATTTAGTGCCTCTGCACCACGGCATTACCTGTGCCAGGCCAGCTAATCCACACCCCTAAAGTCATGGAAAATCAGAAAGGATGAAGAAAAACTGAAAGACAACGAGTTAACATTCCTCCAGAAACAGTTTGACAAAATGGTCACTGGAACTTAAAATATGATCACGCTGATTTACAGAGAAAAAGACTGTTTGTTCAACATGTTGCTAACTCATCATCCAGCCTGAATTTTTGCAGTAAACCCACCTACATGATTGCTGTTGCTGAGTCAGACTCAGACTGACACCCATTGCAAAGCTGTTTATGTTTTCCTTAACATGGCACATAATTTCTCTTTGTCTCTATGGGCAACATTTTTACTCCTTCCAACCGCTGAGTCTCCCTCTCCACTCTGCTATCTGTGAGGTGTCCAAGAGGGTATGATAAGAAAAAAAGACAGCACGCTGAGACCAGCAAAGGCTGATGGTGTTCAGTCTTGCGATCGCCGACGTTGTTCTTAAGAACCTGCCAGTGCTGCTCCACCAAGGTCTCCACCAAGAAAAGCCTTCACAGCACCATGGTCCACCAGCTCCTAACTCCAAGCGCACAGGCTTTTGCTGCCATTTTCCCAAAGGAAAACCTAGGGCTCTCTCCTTTACTTGCCTTTGACTGGCTTTATTTTTGAGGCTTTCACCTCTCGCAAGCCAAGCTGAAAGCTGCCCTGTGTGCACAGCACTTGTTTGCAGACCTGCAGGTGCAGGACTCCTGTCCCGCTTCGTGCAGACTTTGCTCTCCCAAAGACAGGTAGGTACAACTGTGCTCCTGTTCATTTCTTCAAGCTTGCTAGGACAGCAAATGCTTCTAGTAATGTTTAAGAACACCTGAAAGAGACACTTAGTGTCTTTTCTCTGTAATTTTTTTTCCACACTAACTACTCTGGGGCTATCCTGCACATAGGTGGAGAGGAGCAGTTCAGGACAGTTATAGGGAGAAGCTGTAATACGGAAATACAAATCAAGCATGGTTGCAAAAGAAAAGGCAGGTGAAAGGACTGTGCATAGATAAACACAAAGGAAAGGAGTCCAGACCAAGGCAGACCTTGGGAGCTAAGTAGTAAACTGAAAACCTTACTGATATAAATCTCACCTCTTCCCTGGTGTCAGTTGTGCTTGCTTTAACTGTTCAAGATCATCTTACTCTCTTTTCGAGGAGCATGCTCTGTAGATTCTCCTGATGCTTGGTGTCTACCAGCACAGGGACTACAGGAGGCAATTTACAGAAGCAAGCCTTGCTAGAGAGCAGCTAGAAATGCTGCAGAAAACTGAAGACATACACCCTAATTTAGAAACAGTCAGGGAAGTAGAAGGATTGACAGTCCAACTGAGAGAGAAGTAAGCAGAAAAAAACGTGGCGGACTTGCCCGGCTCAGCGCCGCAACTGTACACCGACCTCAGGACACAGAATGAGAGCTCCTCCAAGCTTGGAAATGGGGCTCTTCTCATCACAGGGGATGGTTTTACCCTTAGCAGCAAAGTATCTCCAGCTTGTATCTAATTTTAATGATGTGTGCTGGGTCAGATTCCTTCTATCAGCTTGTGAATTTCCTGCCACCCCCACAGCCAGTGCAACCTCCTCCCTTGTATCATCAGGGAAGCGAAACACAATTTTCTCGCCTCTCTAAGCACATCAGGTCTACAGAGTAACTCACATCTCTGTTTCAGTAAACCCAATTACAGAAAAAGTTGGGTTTGAGGTCTATTCTTTTTTTAATTTATTTTTTTTTAAATAATACAACTGTTATCAATAATTCAATGAGTAGACACACGCAAACCACATCCCGAAGGCTGAGCACTGACGGGTGAGGTCTAAACCACATCTGGCCAACAAACCAACTTCTATGCCGTAACAGTTCTCCTAAACCAGAGTCTTCATGTCTGCGGTTCCTCACTAAAGGCACGAGAAACACCTCAGGGACTTGTTCTTTCTAACTGCTAGTAAACTCAGGCAGCCCAGGGATGGCTGCTCTTCCACCGTGAGGACATGAACACAAAGCAAACCCCAGAAGGTCGAGTACATTTATTCTCAAACTGGCGTTCTTCTCTGAATCTTACAGTGCACCTGGACCAGTCTGCCTCTCTCCTCTGGAAAGCAAAGCAGAGAAAGCACACAAAGACCAACAAAGGACAGATCTGCCAAATCAATCCGTGACCTTGGTTCACCTCTTTTCTCCCACTTCTCAGTCTGGTAGGGATGTCAATCCCAAAAAGCACTGGTAAGATCAAAAGGACAATACACAAGGCAAGAGAAGCTGGTAGCATCTTAAGGAAAAAGTAGAGAAAAAGGAATCCAGAAGAGGGAAAAGGAAGGGTTCCAACTGGCAAAATACACAAGGACAAAAAGACCAGTTAAAAGCAGCAAAGAATTAAGTCATCTTGGACAACTGGCATTCTGACCACCGATGCTCTCGGGATCTTGGAGGACCATGTGCTCTTTGAGGCAAGGACTGTATTTTTGGTTTGTGATTGTACAGTCTGTACACCCAGGGCTGCTGAACTGAATGCAGACAGTGTTTGCTCTTCATGTAAAATGAAAGCGGGGTAGAGTGAGCAGAGGAAATCGTAAGGCTTTGTGAAGGGGCAGCCTCGAATTCATTTCTAGACCTGCTCTCAGTGGGGAAAGGTATAGAAGAATCAGAATGGTCCAAATGCCTAGAAGGAGTTGGCAAAAGGAAACTGATTCACGGAGATGCATTAACACATTTTTAATGGTGATAATACTGCCAAGTAGGTTTGACTGCCTTCCTGGAGTTTGTGGCCCATCCGCATTTCCACGCTGCTGCTTTTATCTGGCCAGAATGTCTCTACTGACTAGAACATGGTTTGGTTTTGTTTTCTAATGGAAAATAATTGGGGGGGGGGGGGGCAGCCAGTGCTTACTCTCCGGATGTACTGTCTCTCATGCTGAAAATATATGGAGGAAAAACAAGAGAACAGAAAGATAAGATAGAGAGGACATGAGAACACAAGAGACCCACAGAAGCAGACCACAGCAAAGCACCATGCAGCAGGGTACAGACCTCAGCAGCTACAGTCAGAAGCAGCTCTTGCAAAATAGCTACAAGTCGCCTTTCGCCACGGCCTCAGGTTTTCACAGCAGCCTGGCTGGGCCTGCGCATCTGCCCAAACCGCCTCACGCCGTGTTCCTCTGCCGGCCACTTCTCCACCCGTTTGGCTGACTGCGCTTCACCCTTCCTTCTCAATGCCACTGCCTCGATGCTTCTCTCTCTGTGCTTCTGCGAGCACATCTCCTGTCCTTCACACTACCCTGGGGCAGTTTAGATACAGCAGCTCCCTAAGGCTGCCTCTCACGCCACTTGCCAAACCTGGCCATGCTGTATCAGCCAAAACCACCGGTTCTAAGGTCTGAGGCTGCAGGAAGGCAGGAACTGTTGCTGAACATGAAAATGCTGCATCTGCCTACAACACCACAGTACTGCCGGTATCTACTGCAGAGCGCTGGAGGGGTAGGGGTTCAGCCGTGCAGAAGGGACATCGATTGTGGAAATTTGCACATCGCCAGCTGCGTCCGTGCTGGCACCACGAAAATAAAATCAAGACAGGAGGAAAAGATGTTGCGTGTTTCTGCGAGGTCAATCGAAAAAAACTCCTCCCTCGCCCCACACCGCTCTGAGAGATGCAAAGGGTTTGCACAGTGGCAGCTCTGTATGTCACCACAGCGAGACCAACTGTTGGGAAGGTGGAAGGTACAGGCTGTGGAGACCATCAGAAGAGTGACTGAAAAGCCAAAGCTTTTGCTCGCTCTCTCTGGCACCCTTCCCCTCAGGATGTCAGTTCTCCTTTGCCAGTTGTGAGCCATTTCCATCTCCTCTTTTTGGAAATGGTCAGCATGCCCCAGTGCCACTGCAAAGCCCCTTTGCACCTTCCCCCCCGCCCAGGTACCCAGCCCGTATTCACCCGGGGACAAGAGAAACGAGTACTTACATTATACCAACTCTGGCTTTTCTGTAAGGACAAAACAAAAGAGAAGCATTAGTTAGCGCAGAGATCTTAGGATAAAAAGAAAGATGGACAGAGAAACTAGGTCCAATCTGGTTTGTATAATAAGCGAAGTGAAAGTGGGATTAAACGGAAGATTTCAATGGATTTCACAGTGTGGTCTGACACAGTTATTTCCAGTGACAGGAACAAAGAACAAATCCAGCAGCACGAGTCCGTAATAGGAAACAATTCAGGCTTATGTGTGCATGTCCACATGCACGCACAGCACACAAACCCACGCGCGCATGCTGCAATCCCTTTTTGCAGAACAGCAGCGCCCGCTAGCAACGCAGGAGCTAATCATAATCACTGCCAGCCATTTCTCTCAGAGGCTTCATTCTTCCATGTCTGCTGGCTGGGTTGCAAAAATCACGCTGCGTTGAATGCATCCCCTGTGCAAATAAGCCCTAAAAGAACTACCAGGATGCAGGGACACAATCAGGCAAAACTTTAAACAGTATTTTAAATTTTAAAAGGAAGACACATAAAGAGCCAGGAAAATTGCTGAAGAAAATCACTAGAGAAGCTAAACAAACAAACAAAAACAAACAAACAAAAAAAAGGCTGGTTGTTGGGTTTTTTGTCAGAATTTCAGTGCATAGTGTTTTGCATCATCCGCACATGTGATTTCTATTTTTTTTGGTCCTTATGGCATTTCAGACAGCTTGAGAGGACAGGCCACATGCCACATTGAAGCTTATGAAAAAGCTCACTCAGCTTGGAAAGTCACACTTGGCAGTTTCCAGCTGGAGGTGAGATATATCTGCAGAGAGAGAGGAAGAAATAAGCTTCACACTCCCACTCCGGTTGGGCTGGCTTTCCGATTTCAGGACACCGAGCAGAACTGACAGAACGTATAGGCATCCCCCATTTTAGGGTGGGTTTACCTCAGCGCAACGAAGCTTGGGGGGACTGTAGCCTTTCACCACTGGCTGTGGTCAGCTACAGCACGCACTGCCAGGCAGGTTGTGTGTCAGCAGCCGTGCCTCCCAACCAGCAAGGGCACATCTGCACGACACTTGGGGGAGCCAACTCGGACAGACAAGGACAGAAGCAATATTTCACTGCAGTTCTTTCTTTGAAGTCACCTCGCTTATGACCTTGGACTGGGAGTACTTTTCATAGCCTTGTAACCAGTTCGAAGGAAAACATACTGGTTTGCGGAGGTTTCGCTCAGAGAGTCAAGTTCATATTCACAGAAACACAGACAGTGCCTGCAGGGGATCGCCCGCAACGGGACTGACAATGCGCACGATGTTCACCATAGAAAGTAAGTACAAAGTGTCGGTGAGATCAGATTGGACCAGATATTTCTAGGAAGACACGGGGTTGCTCCCACTGTTCTTTCGCTAGGGACCCCTGCATTCCCTTCCCTGTGCTCTCTTCTACGCCACTCCAGTCACAACCTTACTGGCATCTGGATCTCATGCACACAGCCAATACTTCCGAAGGATCCCTTGCACCCTTGGGCTTTTCTGCAAGTTTTGCTGCGCTGCTCCAAAATAAAAAACCCCACAATACAGGAGTGTGATGCTAAAAAGAGGAACACCGCTAAGGCCTTTCCCCAAATCCTGGGGAAAGGTTATGAACTGAAGAACTGAGTACGCATCATCAGCTCATCAGAGAAACTTCCTCTCACTTCCTACACTTTGCCATATTTGGCCATACCCTTCATTCATTAAGGGCCTGGTTGAAGTCATTCTTTTCTGCAAGCGGGACGTGAAAAAAGGGCTTATGCAATTCAGCCTGTACCAAAAAAAATTAAGGGAATTAATCCACATACACACCACCTTGTGGTCAGGAGCACTGGGTGTAAGATGGATCTGCAGCACGAGCAAAAGGCAGAACTCAGAAACTCCTGGGGAAAAAATTCATTATCAAACTATGACTGGCATAGGCAAAACAGAGTCACTGCTGTCAATGCGTCTTCTAAACCTGGATGCACATGTTGTGGGCTCAGCACACTGCCACAGGATTTCATTCCCCGGTGCTGCGTTAACTGCAGTAACTCCTTCTCCCCCCACACACTTGAATCTCCCCAAACTGCGGAGCTCTGCAGCTCCTCCTTTCTAAGCTCTTCCACACAATTATACTGACAGCCAAGCCTCACCTTATGCCTCCACCAAGTGTCCTAAATACGAGGTGATTCCTTCCTGTGACCCCCATTTGCAGGTAGAACAGAATACAGGAAACCCAAAGAGAAGGGAGACTGAGTCCTTAAATCTAACTTCCTTTTATTTACCTTTTCTATTTAACTCACTGAGAGTCAGAATACAGGGGGACGTGAACTGTGGAAGTCAAGAGACAGTATAATGGAGGGGAAAAAGAAAGAAAAAGGAAAAAACATATTCTTACTTTGAGCAGGTTAAGTCTGTCATACTGGAAAAAGAAACCATAAGCATTAGAACTGAAAAGAGAAAATAAATAAGTAATAGAGGAATAGAGTTGCACACAGAAGTGGAAAAAATGGAACTGATTTGCAGAGACGATGCTACAAGAGCAGATACCAGAGTTCACGGTTACATGGTGGCTGTAACTAGGAAGAACTTGGGAGAACTCAAGGAAGGAAGAAAATGGGGTGTTTTCTCTGAACCTGCCTCTAAATCATCACATGTTACTGATCTCATATTTACATATACTGCTGTGGAAGATCACATGAAGTTCAGCCTGCTAACTTCATGCAAACAAGCTTCCTCCCTTCAGTATTCCTCAGAGCAGGATCACAACTTCTACATGCTGCTGCTTCCAGTTGAACAGAAGCTCCTGCAAGGTGAAGGGCGTGCCGTAGAGCTCTAGAAGTATCCCTAACTCCATTTTACTACTGGGGAAACAGAGGCACAGAGCCAGGGTGAGGGGCAGAGCTCATAACCAATTGCAGAGTCCTCTCTCCTGACCTGTGTACTTCCAAAATACGTGCTATTCACCTGGCTTCTAAATGCACATGGCCAAATCACTCAAAGAAATCGATGACATTTATTCCCCTCTCACCCCAGTCCAAAAGAACCAGAATTGCATGACCTGTTACCTGTGGGGGATCATACCACCCAATGGGAGGGGTAAATGAGAAGACACAGCCAAACTCTTCTCATAATTGCACACTGGAAGGACAAGGTGCAACAGTCATAAGCTGCAGTAAGGGAAATTCTATTTGGATAGGAGGAAAAAGCCTGTTCACAGCAAGAGTGGTTAAGCACTGGAGCAGGAGCCCGACGAGGCTGTGGGATCTCCAGTCTTGGAGGCTGGCAAAACGTGGCTGGCCAAGACTTTAGACCAAACTAATCTAACCACATCAGCCCTTCTTTGAGCAGAGGCTTGGACAAGAGACCTTCTGAGATCCCTTCTCAACTAAACTGTTCTACAACAAATAGCCTACATCAAAACTCAAGTTTTCCCCTCAACAGGTATTTTCCTCAGCATTCATTATGAAGGACGTGAAGGATCTGCAACGGAGAGGAAATCACTTTTACGCTTGGGCAAGAGCAAAAGTGTTAAAAATCTGTAATTCGTTGCTGGCTGCTAGGGAAAAGGGTGTTTCGGCCGAGTCAGACGGCTGTTCCAGAAGCAGTGGTGTTTGCTAGTAAATGCCTAAGGCTGGTGCAGGCCTGTAGGTGGTTTAGTCCGTGCCACACTGGCGGTCAGCATGGAAAAGCAAACTCCAGAACAGATTTCCTACAGACGTCATCCAGTGCTTAAAAACTCCCGGTGAAGCGCTCCCTCTGCTGGCAACACTGCAGCACCACAAGTAACACAACAGACAAAAGAGGGCAGGGACTTCAAGCAGATCTGTCAGCAACTGTATAAACACAGCAACAAACTCATGGGCTCAAGCTGTTTCATTTCATAAGCGAGGCAGGTTGGAAAATCAAACCATTCTTCTCGCAGAAGACGGGTGGGGAGAGGAGAAGAGGCTGAGACAGGAGATTTTAAAATCCTGGTCCTTGAGTTCTTTCTTTCTAACCTCTCCCTATCTTGAAACAGGTATCGTCATCTGCGTGGGGAGAATCAGGGGGCGTGTTACGCTCGAGATTCCTCAGTTGTAGCAGAGAAAGCCACTTTCTGGAGCACAAGAAAGGGAGTCAAGTCTTCACAGCGCTTGAGGCTCACCCTGTGCAGAGGCGGTGGGTGAGCAGGGCGGGAGGCTCTGACCGGGCTGGCAGATGTCGGCCCGCCAGCCCCTTCCCTCCCTGCGCCAGCTTCCTCGCACTGGAACTCATCTGCTTTCCTCTGTTTCTCTAACTGTCTTGAAATTGTTTGGTTTTTCTCTCTCAGAAGAGCAAGTGCATCACAGTACCACTACGCATCCATTTTACACAAACCCACATTTTATTCTCTCCATAGCGTAGGCAAAGTGTCTCCAGCTTAGCAGAGCCTGTCCTAATTCACACACCTCTACACACCAGCAATCCTTTCAGGACTCTCTGCTACTCCAGACCTGCATTTTACATAGAATTTGTTTCACACCTCATCTGAGACATTAGTCACAAAGTCCTCTGCAGGTACCAAGCACAAGACAATCTGTCTAAAACAAGACATAAAGAAGCTTCTAGCAGACACCAGCCATCACGTGAGGTCAGGCTGGTTACAAGAGGCATTATGGCCAAAGAAACACAGTAAGCCAGCACGGTAGGCTCCTTCATGCTCTCTGAGAACTTGCCTAGAATGAAATCTAAGCATCAACTGGGGAAAGGCCAAGGTGTTGATTTCATGGGTTATGAGGCCATCCAGGTCATTCTGATTTTAACTTTACTCGTAGACGTGTGGAAATGCCAACAGCCTGGCGCTCTGTCAAATGAGCATCCTATCTGCATTTCTGATTTTTACGCTCTTCTGAGGGTAGCATACAGATGCGAGATCAAATCTCAGACGAGCTTATCTCCAATCCAAGCACCCACAGAGGGATCTTCTACTTATGATCTTTCAGAGCGAGCCCATGAATTCTCACAATTCATTCGGGACAGGTCTATTCTAACAGATTTAAGCTGGGTTCATTTGACATCACTGATCTTTAATATTTACATCACACAGGAAAGCGTGCAAGGGCAGTAAGCTGAGATGACTGGCCACAAAACTACTATTTGTCATAACAAGCAGGCAAGAAGTTATGGAGATCAACTGTTGTTTCTGAAAGGCATAGAGTTAAGAAGAGAGGAAAGAGAAGGGATTGTGGTTCAGCCTACCAAAGCCTGCAGAATTCTCCCTGGCAAAGACAACAGCTCACTTGAAGGGAGAGGGAAAGCAAACCTTAAAACAAAGGCTAAAATTAGTTGTCAGTAATTGAAGCAGTGTGATGAACAGGCCAGTTCTCACACCATGTGAGCAAATATTAATGAGATCCCAGTGATATAAGTGAAACCAGCTTCTCAGCTACAGGCATCGGGCCGAGCTCTTGCCGACATTCTCGCAGCCGCACCAGGAGAATGCCTTACTGGGGTCACCACTCAGCACCACGGGAGGGTTTCTGAGTGATGAGACAATTCTACAGTGGGGGACAGGAGAGAAAAAAGAAGGCTTACTTTGGAGAGGCGCTTGTGTGACTTAATCGGAGAGAAAGCATGCAGGAATGAAAAGAGAGAAATTAAGGAAAGAAGAAAAATTACCTCGCAAATCAAGAGAAGGAAAACCCACAAACCCAACCGAAAGCATTACACCCCGCCTTGTCTGTGAAAAGCACCGTGAATTCAAGGCCAGATTTATCAGTCACCATGTTGGCAAAAACCACACTCCTGTTGCCTTTAATCACAGCACTTCATGGGCCAGGGCAACGCAATTTGTGTCCGTAATGCCCCCTTACTGAGGACGTCCGTGCCCTGCACCCTGCCTGCCTCCCATCTGCATGATTTTCTTTTGGGGCCAGACTGCTGACACCATCCCACGTGAGGGTGACATCCGGTCCTGTGGCCCCAGGGCTGTGATGGTAGGTGTTTGTAGGTTCCTGTGTACACAGGAATCGAGTCTGACCTCAAGGGTAACCTCAGAACTTTTTCAAGACCTATCACGACTGGCTTCGCCCCCTCTTTTGAACTCACATACTTCCCCCCTTAGAGGCGAGAGATCGGCTCAGCCCAGTGAACGTGAGCCAGTGAATCCTGTTTCCTCAGCTGACAGTGACCACAAAGGGGAGCGGATGAAGACTTCTTGTGTGCGTGACACAACTCAGCAATAAATCGAGCAAAGATGTAACAACTCCTTTCACACAAGCCATCAGAGCTATGCCTGTAGCATGGTGAAGTTATTGGGCTGAATATTCCACTTCAAAAATCTGGAAAAACACAAGTGCTCCTCACAGCTAACTGACATTAGGGTTACAATCAAAGGTCACACATGAAATCCAAGGCCCTTGTGTGTGAACTTCACCAGGTCCCACCACTCACAGAAAATCAAGAGCCACCAAACCTGAAAACCTTCTTCCTCAGCAGAGCAAAGACAAGGCTGTTTCTAATATGGTCAAAAGAGACAACACCTTCCTAGGGAAAATATGATCTATCCTGGCCAAGAGAGTCATAATACTGCACTGATAGAAGGTGATGTGGAGAGGACTGGCAAATTGATTCTGTGGAACTTGAATTTCATCTCGACACAGGGCTCAGACAGGACTGGAGAAATGCACAGCCTCTTCACAGGCCACCTGCACAGAGGAACCTTTATTTCTTCCATGACCCTTTCATGATCCAGATGATAAAAAGGAACTGCAACAGTTGATGCTCAAGGTCCTTCTCAAAACCACAGAATCTCCCAAGGAAAAAAGGCCTTGACTGCGAAAAGGTTAGTCTACATAACCTGTTAGGGAACTGCAGCACAAGCCATCAGCAACCCATGGACTCGGTTCGCTGAAAGGACAACAGAGTTGTGCTGAAGCCTGACCTACACAAATGGCTCCCAGCTAGGAGAATTTTTGGAAGCACAATGGGGGAAGGAGAAGGAAAGTTAACCAGAGAAAAAAAAGGCACAGGACAAAGCCAGTGTACCGCACTAGAGAGCTCAGAACTGGGAACATGTGCACATCTTGGCCAAAGTCATTTGCTCGCTCCTCACCTTTGAGTTCTTGGCCCCGCTGCGGCCTGACTGAGAGGAACAGCTACGCTGTACACCCTGCTCCGGCGTGGAAGGGGATTTGTCTGACGAGTGGTCTGAGCCTTTTTCCACCATGGCGTCTCCTTGGGAGTCCTGCGGTGTCGGGGACCGGGAGCGTTTGCGCAGGATCGGGGAGCAGGCAGGCGTGCTGCGGTTTGAGTTACTGGCAGTACTGCAGAAAGAAAGAAAGAGCAGGGTTAACAACCTTCGGCTCAAACAGAAAGCAACTGCACCAATGCCTTGAGGTGGAGCGTAACCCACAGATCACTCCACTAGCACAGTGTAAAAATCTGGCTTCCTGGAGCAATGCACCCAATGCCACACGTAGGACTTGGGTCCGCAGTAAAATTAGGCTGTAGACAGTTACCACTTATCAGTGGCAGAGGGAACTACAACAGGGTGCCAGTGTCTTTCTCCAGCCACTCTTCAGTTCACCTGATGACAGATGAATGCCTACGAGAATAAATTCCTCCTCCACTGTCAACTCTGAGAGTTTAAAATTATGATCTTAGCTTAGGAAACCCACACTCACACTACAGAACGAAGGAGATGTCCGTGCGTTCTCGATATAGTCCCACACCGTCCCTCCATTATTTTATTTCAGCACGTGTAACTGTTCTCAGCGGGATGCACAGAAACGGAAGCGTATCTTTTAGGAAACACGCCATTAAAGATAATCAAAAATGACGGGTCACTGGGAGGGCAGTCATGATTTCCTGTATCAAGTCATTCTTTCCCACACCAGTTAGAGCTGGGCATGAAAATGTTTTGCTGTAACATAAAAGTTTCCAGGATATAAAAAAAAATCAAAAATCCCCTTTCATAGTGGGGAAAAGCAAGATCTTTTGGGGTTCTACGGAAACTATGAAATATTTAGGGGAACGGAACCTCTCATCCCTTATCTTCAGCAAACGCCTCAACACCTACATCAGAAAGTCAGTTACATACATACTTAAATATAACAGGAAAACTCAAGATTTCCTTGCTGTTCCTTCTCTTTTGATGCCTCTTCTTCCTGCCAGACTCTTCAAAATACCACATGCTATATCCGTTTTTCCCTCCGTAACTCATTTCCTCCAGCAGTCAAGGCTGCTTATGACCAGCCTCAACATCTCTGAGGCTTTTCCAGCTGGTCCTGTTCAACTCTGCTGCCTGCGGGTTAAAGGAGAACCTGCACTGATCCCAGGATGAACAACTCTGCCACGCTGAGTTGTTATGGTGACCTTTTATCTTCTGGACATTAGAAAGCAGGCCACATCTGCGTGACAGAAGAGTCCCTCTTAGGGGCTACAATTGACACCCAATTACAAAGAGCAAACTGAAGTTGGCTTCTCACAATGGGATGTACAGTGAGGTAGTTAAAACAGACCGTCTCCTTTCTGAAAATCTGGAAAAGCTGAGTACGTGCCTAAAGTTTCACTAACTCAGGTCAAAATCGTTTCCACCTGTTCCCTCTGACGACGTTGAAAATATTACACCAATGCTAGTTAGTAGATTCAAGTAAATAATGTAATACGCTCCTCCAAGAGTTGTCAAGTTTAGTTTGGTTTACTACTGGATGAACTGGTCTCATAAATTATCTTCTATTTGCACATTGCTTGTGTTAACGCACAAGCGATGAAACTTTTCCCAAACAAACTGCAGAAAGCATACAACAAAGTTGCTTATGCAAACATTAACAGAATCCAGTTTCACACTCGTGCATGCAACAAGTTTGCATTTGGCAAGAACAGTAGCCCGGCACTTGGCAGAACACCCTTAGAAGACAGTGTCAAGAACGTACAGCATGGAAGTTCATAAAGATAATGAACAGGTTAGAGAAAATTGGTTGGCAAAATGACACCTGAACCCCAAGCTGGCTCCAGTGCAACGACTGGCAGAGTAATTCCCCCCACTTAGCTTATTTCTTCCCAGCTCACACCTAGCAACGGCTCATCTCTCGAGTGGAATATATCAACACTACGTACACTGTGCCCTCACCTTTCCTGGGCAAGACACAGGAATACTGAACACTAACTACATGTACTGCACAACTGCAGCAACATACAACCTTTAATCCCTCCAAATTGTATTTGAACCAAAACAAAACACTGCACTAATTTTGTTTGAACAGACATACTCGTTTTTCTGCTAGACCTCTACAAAACCTGAGTTTATCATGCACAAACCTTCTTCTCATTTTCAGTTCATGTGAGTTCAAGTTTCACTTTGACTTTCAGCTTCAAGCAATTTTATAAAGGTCAAGGCAATATCAGTCAAGGTTCTCTGCTTGCTTTCAGGTTACAGTTATGAAGGACACTGAGTTTGCACAAACCAACCAGTTCAAAACCAGGGTACGGCTGCATGTGAAACTCAGATGGAACCCGCTACAAGGTTCAGTACTCTTTTACTCAAAATTGTAATCAACTGCGAAATGGAACGGTTTTCACCCTCTGAGCTCACGCGTGCTCCAGAACTGCTGTAACACGCCCAGCACAGACCCTGCTGAGCAGCGTGCAGCTACGCAGGCCAACGTACGCTCATCACCCAAGCTCTTACAAAGCCCCTCAGGTGGGTTTTTCAGTCGTGGCTGAACAATCCACGCCACTGGCGCTACACAGGAGCAGCACCAGCACTAACCAGCTTAAAGCTAGCGGGTGTCTGTGTGTCCCGGCTCAATTCACGCTGCCCGAGCCATACGTTTTGGTGCCCGTTCTGTCACACGCAATCTCAGGCAGGTTCTGGCCTCCAAGTTCATTTTCCAGTCACCTAGCATGTCTGGCATGCTTTAAAAAACTAAATCAATACATATATAATGTGTTAGGTACGTACAGGTTACCATCTTTACAGAGATAGGGGAAAAAATATTGCTTCAAGGTTGCCTTCTTAGGGTTTCCCGTAAGTCAGCAGCAGAGAGCTGATCAAACTTAGGAATCTGAATCCACCTCGTACTATCTGACGACTGGGCAATGCTGAATATTTCTCTCACGAAAGGCTCCACAGGCATGTGCACAACTAAGAGCATAAAATGTCTGTTAATTCAGCCTTTCACCCCTACTACAGCGAGGATGGACACAAACCCCACAAACATCCAGCTCCGTCCCACTCGCCTCCCCCTGCCCTGAGCCCCTCAAAACTCTCGCTGCTGCTGCTGGGTCCCTGCAGTTTGAACCTGACCCAAGGCAGAGCCATGACGAACGCTTTCTGCAGTTGCCATAGTGACTGGGGCCTGCAATTGAACCAGGAATCAACGCCTGAAATGCCAAAACGGCTTGACCCACTTTGAAAAAAAAATAATAGTAATAAATAATGCTTTACAGACCTAATTGACCAGAGCTCATTCAGGGCCTCACACACCCCTGCAGTGCAGTCTTTAGCAGATGCAACAGATTAAGGCAGGGACAGAACGCAAACAAGCCCACCTAAGCAGCTCCTGGGTCTACTATGCCCCTGCACAGAGTGCACGAGAGCTCAGAAGGCAGAGTACCTCTTCTTGGTTTAAGTTCAGGCTGGGCCTAAGAGAAACCCCTCGCCTTATGACTGGAGCTGCAGTAAAAATAACACGAGCAAGCGTGACACAGCTCGGAAGAGGCCAAACTCTGCTCAGTCACACGGAGGGCAAGCCTTGATACCCGGAGCAGCATCGCGAAGTGCTGAGATTTTCTTTAGGTGGAGGAAAAATGACAAACATTTGGCAACACATAGACAACTACCTGGTCACACCCTACCTGGGACGCTCCACAAAGGAAGACGAAGAGGCCAAACTTTCTCCTCCATGAATGACATTCAAGCAGTCCTGAACTGACATGAAAGCTTGTCCGTTCTGCGAGTTCTTCTGAAATATTCACTCTGCCTGACACTGCAACGCAGCCATCCCCAGGCTTAAGAGAAGCCCCCTACAGCAGTTCTTTCCCACAGCGCACAGGCGCCGGTCGCCAGCAGCCGGCACGACAGCTCGCAGAAGCGCAGCCGCAGCACCCGCGGCTGCACTGGACTGTAACGGCTCGAGGTTCTCCTCTCAGGTGGTGACACACACAGAGTGAGAAGACGCACAGCAGGTACAATTGAATCTGCCGGTTTCAGGATGTGAATCAGAACTGAGCCAGAAGCAATCACTACGTTACGAAGAGCACCAAAGGACTGTAACCATGAGGGCAGCTCATCTAGTCGAGTGGCAGCTCCAGGTACGCAGTGCTCTCTACCTTCATGTGATCACCAGCTTCTCGGATCAACGGCATGTTCCCTGCAGTGTATTTCTAAACCCCTTGGACTTCCTCAGGGAAGTCTTGATCGGAAAATCTAATCTCCAGTCTCCAAGGCCACCAGTGTTCTCAAAAGAACTTGCTTTACTAGAGTAAATCTGCTGAAGTTGCTCGCACCTCCCTGCAGCCCCCAGCACCTGCCCAACACTAAGCTCTTCAAGGCCCAAAGCTGAGGTTACTGACAACACTGCAAACGCTGGGCTTAGTTCTGGAAAATGCTGAGCACTGTGTCTCCAAACCAGCAAAGAACTTAAGCACATATTTAATGCTGTGTGTCTGAAGTCTATGGGTTGTGCAAACAAAGCCAAGCCTGAGCTTACACGCTTTCCTAAACAAGAATGAAGGAGATCCTCAGGCACAAAACAGAACTTAACTGATAACGTCTTGAAAAGAGCAGAAAAAGCTACAAGGTCAAGAAGGCACCTCAAGCCTGGCTGTAACACAAAAAGAGTTAATTCTCCTCAGAAACAGCAACTAAAGGGGTTAATTAGCCGCCTACAAAGATACTTTTCTGTGATACCGTGTGACATCAGTGGAAAAAGATGAGATTCAGAAATGCATTATGCAGGCTACCAAACAGCAAGCAGATGGTAATAACTTTTGAACATCATCAACCTACACTCACTTCAAACTGATAATCCACGAACAAAAACCTCAAGCAATACCCTCAAGCGATTCTCTGTGCTTGCCACTGCTCTACGAGCACTAACAAAATATCGCTCTCCAGCACTGTTTCATGAGAATCGCTTTAAAAAGAAGCGTATACTTCCTGCATGTTCTTAAACAACTGGTTTTTAACAGGAAAGTACGTCTTTGTCAAAGATGTACTCTGATTATTATGATGTTTCGTAGAATTGTGTCCTCCTCCTACGCCATTCAACAATAGCTTGTTTACATATTCATGGCAAAATTAATGCAATTGTTATGCATCAGGGGATTAGCAAATCACTGCAAGCATTAGGAAGGAATTTGCCTTCTGCCTGTATACAGCACAAGGTTGGTCAAATGTATTATTAACAATGTCATTGTCTTTCTCTGAATCATCTGATAGTGGTTACCACTAGTGACACACTATCAACTCTGATGGACAACTGGTTCGGTATCTTACAGAACCTCCCACTGTGCTGTCTTTGAAACAATTCCTCCACTGCTCCCTTCCTACTTGGAGTTACTGTAAAATCCCAAGAAAAAGATAGAAAATATTTTCAGGATAGAACAACACAGATTTTAACAATACTGTCCAATAACGCAACAGTCATAATTTAGAAAGGATCATTAACCTGCAGAGAACCAATGTGTTATAAGTGATACACTAAACCCCTCTATCACTCATAAATTAATATAATTCCATTTGCTCTGGAGGAAGACAAACCACATGGAATGAAGCGTGATGGATAATGCAACGAAATGTGGGAAGCAATAACGGGAAAATAATGCAAAATAAGAATTTCAAACCCCTCTGAAGCTGATGCCACATCTGTTTCAGACACAGCCCCAACATGGTCACCTGCAGGTCAGTCAGGGAGTCCACAGCTGTATTTCCAAGGGAGGAACAGACACAGGCTTTGTTTCCTCTCCTCCCCGCCGCAATGCCAATCAACAGCAAGAATTGCAATATTTGACTTTATCTTCAAAACCTCAGAGCCTGGAACTTGGGACAGAACAGAGCTCGCAAGCCTTTCTTAAAAAATAATAATAATGGAGGACACTGTTAAGCCATCTCTGATGTGAATAAAAGTTTGAAAATTTGACAGCTCAAGTAATAAAATACAGAAATCTGAGCACATTTATTTTAAACCTCATCATTTCCAAGCTAATGTCAAAATCTTTCCACGATTTGGAGACAATGTTGCTGTCATCCATCCATCCCTGCGCATTCTTTTAAGGGAGAGTGAGAAAAATGCAATATAGCACTGAATAGCTAGTGATAAAGATCCACGCTCATTTTTGGATGGTGTGATACAACTCTTAGATGACCTCAAGAGGAGCCAAAACACTCTTCCCTTCTGCCCAGGCCCTGCCACAATTTCAGCAAGGCCACAAGCATCTCCGGATTCTATCCCCAGCGCAGGGAGCGTCCCCCTGAACACATTCCAGTCTTGTGGCAGGTGTTTTATAAACCACAGATTAAACACCTAATGAAGCCTCACATCATATCTTACAGCCAAAAAAAAGCAAGACTGGACAGAGATTTTGCAGATTTCAGGTGCAGAAGACAAAGCTAGAGCTCCACATCTCCCCGCTCACTCCTGCTGCTCATCAACAGCAGCTTCTGTAAGTTAATGGAAGATGCTGTGATCTTCAAAGCTGGGATCAAAACAATTTCTTTTGATCGTTCCTTGATGTTTCATGCCTTTACCATTCTGGAAACAACAAAGCAACAACTCCACATCCCCCCACCCGGATATCCTCCATGCGATCTCTCCCTTTTGCTCAAACCATGCAGCAGCACTGTTCAGCTGAAAGTTAAAAATAGAGAGACCAAGGGCTGCAGCTGATACCGGGAAGAGTGAGACATCCTCAGTGCAAGAGCCACACACAGCCCTTTGTCCTGAGGACCTGGTTCAGGCTTGTGCCCCAACATGACATATTCTCTCTTGCTTTGCTCAGCTTTCTGGTTTTCAGTGTCATGGGCAGCTGGGGGCTTCCCTTGGCAGAACACTGGGCATTCAAAGTTGTTGCACTGATGTAAAATATGTCTCTCAAATTCAGCTTGAAGTTTCCATCCATCCTACTGAGCCAAAACCACAAGCTCCATCCTAAATCAGCTTCAAAATAAGTTCTCCTGCAGATGCACGTGACTTAATGAAGCAAGGAAACAGGAATATATCCTCTTTACTGAACCAGTGATTTATTTCCATGACGGACAGGACAATGCTAGTCACCAGTAATCTAAGAAGCAGCAATTTTTTAGTGAATGGGGATTCACCAGACTCTCTGCCTTTAATGAGTCCTCATTTCCTACTGTTCTCCTCTGCCAAAAAAAAAAAAAAAGAAAAAGAAGCCACCTGTATAGGCTCTGGAGGACAGCCTGAAAAAGCAGTACAAAACAAACCCTGCCTCTTCCCGTCACTGCAAATATATAAACACGGAGAGGAACGCAAAGCAGAACGGAGCCATCAGTGTGCACGCTCTGTCAGAGCACATGGGCAAACAAACACACCACATTTCTGCAGCAGCTTCAGCTGCCCTCCCATGACGCATCGCCAGTTCATCCAACCCCAACCCCCTCCCGTCCCCCTCCATGTACCCAGATGTTACGAGAGCAATAACTGCCCCTTCGGGGGTGGGGGATGGGGGAGACAGTAGCGGAAAAGGGGAAGAAGGAGGGGTGAGGGGAATGAAAGCTGAAAAAAAAAACCCATCAGATTTGCTCATCGGTTGTTTCAAACAATCGAAAAGGCTGCCTTAGCAATTCTGCTGCAGGAGAGGTGGGGCGCGGGCACGGGGGAGAACAAGGGGAAAAGGATCAGCCCGGGGAAGGGGAAAGAAACGAAGCATCCCCGCACCATGATGTCACGCTGCCTGCTTTCAAGTCCCCCAAACAGAAAGGAGCAGCGGCGGCAACCAACATGGACTCCAGATTTCATCTGCCTTGAAAGCGC